>NW_011888783.1:1484973-1487760 GCF_000151845.1 Pteropus vampyrus | reverse complement strand
ATTTCACTGATCGCCTTTCATAGGACCATGTCTACAAAAACTCGCAAAGATTTTTCTAAGGGTTAACTTTGTGGCAGTGATGATTGTCTAAATTATGGATTACTTAAGTCTGTTATACATATTTAATTCCCATCTTCCTCCAATTTTTTGTTGTTATTTTTACTTTAGTTGCATACAGAAATTGTCTATATGAAAATAGCAGTGGTATATAGGGAAGGGAAATAGCAGTGATGCATGGGGAGTGAATTAACAGCAGGGAAATAAGTAGACAATGTCAGAGCTGGGAGAAGCATGAAGGACTGTGAACATCAGAATTAACTACTAGATGAACCATTAGGGAATGGATCTGAGACAAATTACTCAATGGGCTATCAGATGCTCTTAAATGGGGTGGTTGCAAGGGATGTATGGGTCACTGATGCTAGGATATAGATGTATTTTGTAGAGCCTATTTATGCTAAAATCTACAAAACAATTCTTATTATAGAAATCTCTTGAATAGAGTATTCACTTGTCAAATCTCAGCTCCCTTAATGGAAACTAATGACACTTTATTTTGTTCACATAGCCCATGATTTATATCCTGATCATAGTGTCCACCAATTAACAATACATAGTATGATCCTCTGCCCGTGTTTCAAAATCCTACACCAATTTGTGAGATTCATAGATAGTTAAATTTTCGTTTATAGTTAAATTTCATAGTAAAAATGTCTTCATATATCCACAAAGGCAAATGTTAGCTTAACTAAGGTAAAATATTTCATTTTTGAATCCTTAGTTAATAAACTACATAACAGATAGTAAAAGTTTCACTAAATTTATATCGAATGAAGCAAAGAAGGAATCAGCATTTAATAATTAAAAAAAAATAAAATGATGTGATCATAATCATTAATTCATAGTATTTTACTTAGAATCTCAGAAGTCTTTGGCTCACAGGATTTTTAAACGTTTGAGTTACTGATTACTAAGTTGTTTATTAGGCATCTAACAATGTTTCATTACCTCTTGTTACAGCAGGTGATTTTGTTTGAATCTTTTGTTTAGAAGTAGCTTGTACCATCAGCATCAGAGAGCTGGTATATCAACACAATGGAACATCATCTGTCTGTAATAAAGAATGAGGGATATGTTTACATGATAATATGATATGATCTCCAGTATATATTTGTGTAAAAAAACAAATTACTAAACAGTATGTGTAATATTTTACCATTTTAAGAACAAGGATGACACTATGAATGTATATGTTTATACAAATATATGTGTATATTTATTTTACTCATACACACACACACACACACAGACACAGACACAGACACAAAAACACTAGGAAGAAGTGAATAAAAACTAATTGAATAAATGCATACTTACCAGAAGAGAGAGAACGGGGTGAAGATCCAGGGATAGAAGCCTCCTACATCCAAATACATTTTGATATGTGTTTTGCTTTGCAATCATATATCTTAATATTTAAAATATAAAATTAAAATAAAAAATCTTAAAACATTAAAAATAAACTAAAATTAATGAATCTCATCACACATTAAATTACTGATATAACCACACTGAGAGAATAATTCTTTCAAATGACTTTAGATATTCCTTTAACTATATATCCTACTAGCAAAATATGTTCAAATACAAATATAGCTGCAAAGAACTCTTTATTAGTCAGATTATTAGAAGTAATATTAATGTTAATATTTCAATTTTTTTATAAACTAGGAAAAGTATAAATAAGTAATTTTGCTAATACTTATAGGGCTATCTGAATTTGTCAGTTGTTTTCCTTTTAAAAATACATATTTAATGTTTTAATCAACTGAAAAAATCTAGAAACAATGGAACATAATAAAATGTGTAACAAAGAGATTGTTTTCTCCATCACTTCCTTCTAAAATGAAATAGAGAAAGAGATAATAGCCTAGCCCAGACTGGAGCAGGAAAGATACAAGAGACCCAGAGACGTTTTACTACACCAGAAAAAAAGAAAGCAAGCAAAGATTAATGGAGTCATATTAAAAAAATAATAATAAGTCACTTCAAAGGGACTCTCAACAACCAAAGGTAGAAAAAAACAGAGCATCAAGAAAAATAATAATAATTGATAAAAATGCATTGAACTAAGAAAAATAATCCATAAGCTCATATTAATACACACACAAGAAGAAGCCAAAAAACAAATAAATAAAAATAAAAACCTAGCAAACACCCATTTTAAGTGTCATAACTACATAAACTACATAAACTAATATTTTCAATTAAATGGAAAGATTGAAGCATTAATCTTGTCTTTACAGTATAAATCATAGTTTATACTGTATAAACTTAATAAGTATAAACTTAATGAGTAAAAATCTTCTTTTATAAATATATTCTAACAGATAAATATAAGGTATAATTAAATTAGAAAATTGACATTTTACAACCCTTAAAAAATAATAGATTTTAGTAACTCCTATCAATGTATGAAGTTATTAGATGATAGCTGAATGGGAAATTTTAAAATTAATGTCACCACCTAAATTCACTGATCAAATTTAATCTATCCAAAAGTAGGACAACAGGATTATTTATCCTTGATGAAGTATACAATACAAAGTACACAGCATGAATTATTCTGGCCTAGTGGAACCTAAATCTAATCAGGCCTTTAAAACCAGAACAAATGGCCATACTTAGAGATGCATGCATACCGAAGTATGTACCAGTAAAATACAGGACATAATGTATAGTACTGGATTTGCTATGAAACAATTCAGGAGGCAAGGAAAAAAAAAA
>NW_011888783.1:1426411-1484923 GCF_000151845.1 Pteropus vampyrus | reverse complement strand
AAATGATGTGATCATAATCATTAATTCATAGTATTTTACTTAGAATCTCAGAAGTCTTTGGCTCACAGGATTTTTAAACGTTTGAGTTACTGATTACTAAGTTGTTTATTAGGCATCTAACAATGTTTCATTACCTCTTGTTACAGCAGGTGATTTTGTTTGAATCTTTTGTTTAGAAGTAGCTTGTACCATCAGCATCAGAGAGCTGGTATATCAACACAATGGAACATCATCTGTCTGTGATAAAGAATGAGGGATATGTTTACATGATAATATGATATGATCTCCAGTATATATTTGTGTAAAAAAGCAAATTACTAAACAGTATGTGTAATATTTTACCATTTTAAGAACAAGGATGACACTATGAATGTATATGTTTATACAAATATATGTGTATATTTATTTTACTCATACACACACACACACACACAGACACAGACACAGACACAAAAACACTAGGAAGAAGTGAATAAAAACTAATTGAATAAATGCATACTTACCAGAAGA
This sequence comes from Pteropus vampyrus, assembly GCF_000151845.1. Taxonomy (NCBI): domain Eukaryota; kingdom Metazoa; phylum Chordata; class Mammalia; order Chiroptera; family Pteropodidae; genus Pteropus; species Pteropus vampyrus. The sequence continues at coordinate 1,484,413 of NW_011888783.1, read as the reverse complement.
GAGAGAACGGGGTGAAGATCCAGGGATAGAAGCCTCCTACATCCAAATACATTTTGATATGTGTTTTGCTTTGCAATCATATATCTTAATATTTAAAATATAAAATTAAAATAAAAAATCTTAAAACATTAAAAATAAACTAAAATTAATGAATCTCATCACACATTAAATTACTGATATAACCACACTGAGAGAATAATTCTTTCAAATGACTTTAGATATTCCTTTAACTATATATCCTACTAGCAAAATATGTTCAAATACAAATATAGCTGCAAAGAACTCTTTATTAGTCAGATTATTAGAAGTAATATTAATGTTAATATTTCAATTTTTTTATAAACTAGGAAAAGTATAAATAAGTAATTTTGCTAATACTTATAGGGCTATCTGAATTTGTCAGTTGTTTTCCTTTTAAAAATACATATTTAATGTTTTAATCAACTGAAAAAATCTAGAAACAATGGAACATAATAAAATGTGTAACAAAGAGATTGTTTTCTCCATCACTTCCTTCTAAAATGAAATAGAGAAAGAGATAATAGCCTAGCCCAGACTGGAGCAGGAAAGATACAAGAGACCCAGAGACGTTTTACTACACCAGAAAAAAAGAAAGCAAGCAAAGATTAATGGAGTCATATTAAAAAAATAATAATAAGTCACTTCAAAGGGACTCTCAACAACCAAAGGTAGAAAAAAACAGAGCATCAAGAAAAATAATAATAATTGATAAAAATGCATTGAACTAAGAAAAATAATCCATAAGCTCATATTAATACACACACAAGAAGAAGCCAAAAAACAAATAAATAAAAATAAAAACCTAGCAAACACCCATTTTAAGTGTCATAACTACATAAACTACATAAACTAATATTTTCAATTAAATGGAAAGATTGAAGCATTAATCTTGTCTTTACAGTATAAATCATAGTTTATACTGTATAAACTTAATAAGTATAAACTTAATGAGTAAAAATCTTCTTTTATAAATATATTCTAACAGATAAATATAAGGTATAATTAAATTAGAAAATTGACATTTTACAACCCTTAAAAAATAATAGATTTTAGTAACTCCTATCAATGTATGAAGTTATTAGATGATAGCTGAATGGGAAATTTTAAAATTAATGTCACCACCTAAATTCACTGATCAAATTTAATCTATCCAAAAGTAGGACAACAGGATTATTTATCCTTGATGAAGTATACAATACAAAGTACACAGCATGAATTATTCTGGCCTAGTGGAACCTAAATCTAATCAGGCCTTTAAAACCAGAACAAATGGCCATACTTAGAGATGCATGCATACCGAAGTATGTACCAGTAAAATACAGGACATAATGTATAGTACTGGATTTGCTATGAAACAATTCAGGAGGCAAGGAAAAAAAAAAGGAAACAGAAAGGGAGAGGAAGAGAGAGAAAGAAGATACAGTAACAGTCTTGCTGAACTTAGGCGATGGGTATTTTGGAGTTCATTGTACTAGCCTCCCTAATTTATAGTATGTTTGAAATACTTCATAATTAAAAAAAAAAGAAACAGAATATTGAAAGTAAAAGAAGACATTTTGTGGTACAGAGTATGGGTAGAATATGAGATTTCCTTTTAGAAATAATGGGTGTGAGATTCCACTAGAATATTAAGTAATGTCAAGTGAAAAGACTGAAAAAGTTTAGCTGAAATGTATCAGTGAGTTTCCACACTTGCAAATAAACAGAATAATTGAACTGTCCTAGGTAGCAAGCACTATGTTAAGACCTGGGATTGTAAAAATTACTATTACTCAGTTCCCACCCTTGGAAAAGTATAATCTAAAAGTTCCCATTTGAGCTAGGGACAGAGCTTTGGAAGTCTTTATCATAGAAGTAATGGTTAAGCACTTTCTGGTCTTTGTTTTTCTTCTTTCTTTCTTTTTTACATTTCAATGAATATCTGAATAAGTTATTGTTCCAAAACTTACTCGAAATATTGAAACTATTTTCTGTACTTGCTTATAATGCTACTTTATATAACTACTTTACAAAGTACCCTGTTGATAATTTATTTTTCTTTTTTATTCAATGATCAAAGACTACTGAGCCAATATTTTAATGATAATGAACCATCTTTCACATCATTTAAATATGAAGATATAAAATGAGCTCATAGTTTTCTGAAATGGACTACACAAACTTCTTACCAAACAGAATAAAAGGAAATTATATAAAAGCCTAATGTGATAATAAATGACCAAAGTCATTCTTACACTTTATAGAATGCATTTCATTATACACATAGATATGGAAATCTGTCTGCCACTTAGGCACCTAATCAAACTGGAAATTATTTTCTTCAGGATCCACATAGATAGCAAAATAAACCCAGCCATTGCATCAGCATTATAATAGTTGCTGAAATTAGAGTTCTGAGTGACACCTCATAAGGGATAAGGCTAGATTGCAATGGAAGGAGGTAACTATAAAATTGTATTGTGACCAAATTGTAAGTGCTGAAGTGATCTCAAAGAAATTATAATGGAGAAAAAGAAAGCAAACATTTATATGTACTTAGTTTCTTCAATGTGTTTTAAATGAAACTATTCAAAATATAGGCAAATGAGTTTATGTTACTTTTTGACAAGAATCAAGTGACAACAATTTTAATGTAATATTCTATATTTCTGTTTTAAATAATTTTTAATTTTTAAAAGTCATTAAGTTGCTTGAACTTGATGCCATGTAATATAATATTTTTATAAAAAATTGAAATAAGTTAAAAACTACAAAAGAAAAAATCATTATTGGCATTATGAGTGCAAATTCTCACAGAGGTGTAAAATATTTTATATCAACATAATAAGAGGAAATAGGATACTTTATCCATTGAGTTACTGTATTTTAAAAGTTATGCATTTTAAGCCATTGAAAATGTTGGTAATATTTATACCAACTACATAGTGAATTTTCCTGCCACAAAGTGCGCTGCATTTGAATTATACATGTTCTCTAGGTTTGTATTTCTTTAATTTACCTTGTACAATTTTTACCCAATTCTGTAATAGAAATATTCAAATCAAGACTATTACTGCAAGATAATTAAGATTTTCAGCAAGTCATTTAAGGGCATTGTATATGTTCACAAGTCCTAATTTACTAAATTTTATTTCCTGTATTGATCTCTCTAGAGCAAGAATTATAAACAGTTTTTCTGTAAAGGAACAGGTAGTAAATATTTTAGGCTTTGTGAGCAATACGGTTTCTGTCACAGCTACTCAACTCTGCCATTGCAGAGTACATAGACACATTTAAATAAATGGGTGTGGCTGTTTCACAATATAAATTTATTTACAAAAATAAACTGCAGTCTGCATTTGCCTAGCTAGGTGTAGTTTGCCAGCTCTGCTCTGGAAGAAAGAAAAGTGCTATGATGAGATCATGAGTATTAAACACTCAAAATTTCTATCAAGATGGGACTGCTTAAAATAATTAATTTCAGAGATATGAAATCAGAAGACATTTTAGTTTTTCATATACTCCTACAGGAGAAGCACTACATAAAACAAAATGTACTTAGTTAAACACACCCAATAATTTCTATGAAACAAAGAAATCACATAAACTAAAGAATGCTGCTTTTGTAAGTATATGTAGTCAATTTTCTAAACTAATTCTGATAGCAGTGAATGTGTTCCATTTTAATCACATTTAAATTTTTTCCAGCCTGGAACACACACACACACATACACACACTATTGGGGCCATCATGATACTAGCAAAATTTACTTTTTTTCACCAAATAACCCATATACCTGCTTTAGATTCCTAATTTATTTGGCCAAAGATACAGTACCTGGTGGACATCTGGTGGCTCCACAAAGCAAAAGCAGCTGCGGTGTAGCTGAACATTATCTTGCTCCTTGATTCTCTGACTTAAATTAAAACTGTCAATGGCATCTTTCTTAAAAATGGAGTCCTGCTAAAGTAGAGAAAAACAGCAGTATCACCGTAAAAGAAATTCTTATCCTTAACGTTTTTGTCATCATTCCAGAAAAACTAATGCTGTCATCTGTACACTTATTCTTAAGAAATTGTGTATGAATGTTTGGGTCTCCTGATTCTTTACTGAATATCATAGCCGATAAGATGAGCACATCTGAGGGGAAATTCACTGATACCCTGTTCTCATTGAATAATCTGTTTCTAGTTTCCTAGTGACCAGGAAAGCCTGTCATGTACATTAATTTAAAGCAATTTTATAGGTGCATAGAAAAAATAAAATTTTGAAAACAAAAATGCATAAAAAATGGTCTAAAATCTGAGAAGAGAAATCCAAAAAGTAAGAGACTATAATTCAGTATTTACCAAACAAATATTTATTGAATGCCTAAAAGGAAATGTATGAAGGAAGCTGGAAAATGAACTGCATAAGATGACTATCATCCTCCGTTTAATTCCTCCTATAGTTGACCTTTGAAGAATGTGATGGGGTCAAGGGGCCTGACACTCACCCCTTCTTGTAGTCAAAAATCTGCATGTAATTTTCGACTCACTGAAAACTTAACTACTAATAGCCTATTATTGACTGGAATCCATACCAATAACATAAACAGTCGATTAACATCTTATATTGTATGTTATATATATGATCTAGAGAAAAGAATATGTTAAGAAAAATCACAAAGAAGAGAAAATACATCTACAGTATTTATTGAAAAATATTTGCATATAAGTGGACCTGTGCAGTTCAAATCAGTGTTGTTCAAGTGTCAACTGTATTTCTATTTCTTTTCAATCAAGAGCACCCACCTGTAGTCTAAGGTTTGTTCTAATTTCTAAGCCAGTTCTGACAAAATCAGGAAGTATTTAGGGTCTCCAAGGAACTTTTCCAATATGGCTTAGTATTGAACCCTTTGGGGAGAGGGCTTCCAGTGAGTAACAATGAGGTCTAGGGTTATGTATGATTTACCATCAAGAAGTCCACTGTTCTGGTATTAGAGTTCCTGTACCCCAAATCTGTAGTTTATCCTATTTTGTAACCCCATATGTATATTTAGATCTTACCGTTGTGTTCATTCTGGGTTTATGGTCAATTAAGCTGTCTCCTGTATCTGATTCTTGAAAGGGTTGAGGTTCCAAATGCAAGGACTAGTGTCTGCCTTCTGAACCACAAACCAGTGCCTTGAGTTAGGGTTCTGCCTTTTGTGAACAGATGTTTCAAATTCCTAGTTAGACTTTGTTGGATTTCTTGGAGCAACCCAATGTATTATCTTAGACCCCAATACTGACTGTCTGAGCTCTCTTAGACACTGTGTCATGTTTTTATATATATACTGGCTTCAATCTTGTCATATAGGAGCATATCTTGGGTTAGGAGTTAGGTCAATGTCAGCCTTAACCCTTTTCCATTCCTCTCATGCCAAGTTTACTAACAAATTCTTAGGCTGAACAGAGAAAAACAAAACCTGAAATAATGTCTTTGGGTGAGTCAATTTATATTTTTAATCTGTTGTTTACTGAGTTAAGAATAATTTATCTGAAATGTTATGGTTGTAGTTTTAAAAAGATATGACTTAAGCATAACAAAAGAGAATTATTGGAAGAAAATTGGGAGTGCCCAAATAATTGAAATGAGAACTGTATAAATATGGGCAGATGAGGGTGTCTAGATAAATGTACAAATCATTATTATTTCACATTATATTAAGGTCAGTGACATAATAATGCTTATATAGATTGAAGTAAAAAATAATTATACTAAACTGAGTGAAAGAAGAGAGAAGCTTCATGTGAGATGGGCTTTAATGGGATTTTCATAGGTTAGAATTATACATTTATGATCAAGGTCCATAGAGTGTTTTGGGAAGGTAAAGATACAAATAGTCAAATTTGTCTACATTGTAGATTATTTGAACAAGTAAAAGGCATGCCTAGACACACAGATTGTACCTTATGGAGAAGGATCATAAACACAACTGAGAATGCTATTTTTCAATTTGCTAATTAATGAGGAACCAGTGATGCTTTTTATTCTGAAAGGTGATTTCATCAAAACTGTATTTTAGCAACTGTAAGTATGGCAATTTGGACTAGGAGAAATAAGTGACATTGGGCAAACAGAGAGTTATTGCAGCAATTTAAGCAAAAGCTAAGACCGAACTTTGGTGCTCTTACTGGAATTTTTTAAGGTGAAGAGATAATCTGAGGTCTGACTGCAAATAATCGAGTAAAAAAAGGAAAAATGATCAAAGATCATTCTAAGGTGGATAATGAGGGGATTATGCTATAAACACATGTGAAATATATTATCTCACATCGTCACAAGAAGAAAGGTGAATGCAGTACAATAAGATATTCTGAGAGACCACATTCACATAACTTTTATTACAGTATATTTTTATCATTTTTCTATTAGCTATTATTGTTAATCTCTTACTGTGCCTAATTTATAAACTTTATCATATATGTATGTTTGTATGTATGTATGTATAGGACAAACATCATATATAGAGAGTTTGATACTATCCACAGTTTCAGGCATCTGCTGGGGGCATTGGAACGGATCCCACAGGGATAAGGAGGGACTCCTGTAATTTTACCAACAAACCACCACTCTTCCAGGCTATTCTTTGGGTTTATAAAAGAAATATGAGAAGGTAAAGAAAAATGTTAAATACCTAAAAAACAAATAAATCAAAAGAAATTTAGTAACAAATGGTCTTGAAGTTAAATATGTAATATAGTTATATTAAGTTTAGTTATTAAACATGTAATAAAGGGATCATGTTTTATATAACTCCTATATTTGCTATAGCATCTAATGTTGAATCTCTACACTAAATAAGTACTTTATAATAAACTAATAAATTAATGAAGAGCAATTACATGTACATACACTAATGAATGCTGACAATGATAACAAATCAGCTTGTGCTAGATAATGTAATAAAAAGAGATAATTATTCCTAATTTTGCAAATACATTAATGACTTTCCTAATACATTATTAATTTGAAGTTACTGATATAATAAAGCCCATAATATCTAAAGTAATTAATAGTCTTATTAATTAGCTGCTGCTGAAATAAAATTCTAGGGAAAAACATAATTAAATTAAACACAAACTATTTTAAAACATTTAAAAAATAAACATATAAATTACATTAGTTCTCTTATCAGAGTAAACAAATACTTTTATACATTCACCCCAAGATTATACCAGATTTATTTCCATTTAGCAATTTTATGGTTTGGTTTTCAAAACAGCTACGATTATTATTCTCTGTCTTCAGCACCTGAAATACTGATTAGTACATCATAGATGAGACTCAACAAATTCTGATGGAAAAAATGAATGAATAAAGAACTAGATAAATTAATCAATCAACTTCATTTCCTCCCCAAATCCTTGGTTTTATAGTGCTATCTAGTACCACAGTTTTCTTATTTTCTTAAAGTCTTTCTTCCCTAATTACTATTAATATATTTTTTGAAGAATTATACTTACAAATACTACTTTAAATTGCTGATCTAATGTAACAGTCTTACTCATGTTTTTATTTTAGTCATTTCTCATCTTAGAGGAATCTGATCAGCTCACCTTAGGTGGCTCATTGTCATTCAAGAGAATAAGATTGAGCAAGTCAATTAAATGTTTTGGGCTTGTTCTGGTAAATTTGAAATTTATTCGTTCAACCTGTGTTACTGTGCTCCTTGGATCCATAACCAATGTTATTATAATTCACCAATGTGAAAAAAAACCTGGAAGTTTAACTATTATTTAAAAAGAAGTATGAAACATGTTCATTTAGGAGTTTTTACTACTGGAGTCTTAAGCTCAGATATGCTGATTAAATCATAATAAATAATATATATACACACATGTATATCTATATTTTTTAGTTTATAGATTTTAATGCCCTTCTAGTTATAGAAATATGTTTGGTTATTTTTTCATACCTTTCCTTTTTCTTTTGCATATTGTTCTTGAATATAATTAAATTTTAATTAGATTTGCCAAGCTTAGAGATTCTTGCTATGACTTTTATTTAAAATCTCTAACATGTTTATCCTTGATTTTTCTCATACTTGTTGGTTAGAAAGTATGCTAACATCATCTTTTGAATGATTTAATGAGTATAAACATACTGGTAAGTCTTGTCAGTATCTGGCAACCCTGTCATGACTGATAAAAAATGAATCATAGCCTACATCAATATGAGGGCAAAGCTCCATTATAGAAGAAAATTCATTCTGGTATGTGTATTGGGTTTTTGAATAACTGAACTAAATTACATCAGCAAGATGTTTCAGAGTAACAGTGTATTTAAATTGGTGTCTGAGAGAAGGTATCTACCACTTGATAAAGGTTTGATAAGCCATATGATGATAAAGAAATGTGAAAAAATGGAAACAATTTTTTATCATTTAGACTTAAACAGGATGTGGCTGAGACACATTGAAGTGTAGTGGAAAGGGCTGGGCATATCAACTGTTAACCAATCTTTTAGTAAATTTCAATTCCTCAATAGTTTGTCATGTCAGTTAAAAGGGGAAAAGCATACAAAACACCAACAAGTATGTCTATGGCCTCTTTCCCTTGAACTTGGATACACACTTTTGCCCCAGGCTCCAGTGAAATTCCTCTCTCACTGCATCACACAGGTGTAGTTCTCATTATAAGTCTCGTTCTGAATTTGGTGCCCAACAGCAACAGTGTTTCTTTGGACTTAGTCTCTTTATCATTCTACATTTTCTTGTTTAGTGACTTTATCACCAAAGTTTTTTTTTTTTCTGTTAAACTTTCAGTAACACTATTAAATCACCACCACCACCACAAGCATTTTGTTTTAAAAAACAGTCTCAATGAATGCCATGAAGGCAATGAAGTTGACTAAAAGTCTCATTTTAATTTCATCTAAAAGGACTCTGTGTGTGTGTGTGTGTGTGTGTGTGTGTGTGTGTTCCTATATGTTTCTTATTTCACACAACTGAAACAAGAAGAAATACAAATACACTATACTCAAGGATTTCAGGTAACTGTAAGTGACTTTTCCCTGTTAGCATGGCCTCCTGTCATCTAGGGGCAACTCAAATACAGTACAAAGCAATGCTGTTAGTTTCCAGATATTTTTGGTGTTACTTGATGTCAGCTTGCTCCAGAGAACGTACTGAAAAGTGAAAGCAAACAACCCTAAGAGACCTTGCTCGCTCATAAATAACCTTAGAAATGAACATCTCACTTTACTCACGAAAGGTTCAAATATTTCAAATGTTAAATGAAATGTGTATGTTTACCAGTGTCTTTATTACTTGTGTGTATGTATGTGTGTGTGTTTTCTTTTTTTCAATTTGCTTATGTTTAGTGACAAGTCAGTTTCCAAGAAGAGACTTAATTTGGTTTAGTTTCAAATGTATTAATCTATTCACTCACCATGATCAACTTAGACAGCTATTCTTAAAGAATCTCTTAAAATCAGACTTTTTCTCCAAAGCCTTGTACTTTAATTTAGGGGATCTGTTCCAAAAGGCAGGAGAACACAGAATAGATGATTGAGTCAGAGAGTTACCGGTATTGAAGCATCTAAAAACATGAAATAATTTTATTAAGTGCAAAGCTACAATTTATAGAAAGAGATGAAATAAATGAAATATAATTTTAAAAGAAAATAATATCGAAAGTACTAGTTCAATTATTTTGGCAACTTCCTGTGAGTCTATAATTATTTCAAAATAAAAAGTTTTTTTAAAAAACACAAAATAAAATTACTAGTTCCAGTATTTTCATTGTGATAAGTTATCATTTAATTCAATCTACCATTTAGTTATTTTACTTTGCTCTTTTTTTTCTGATGGAGTCTGCAATATATTCTTAGCAGTCATTAAATTGCTACCATTTCTTTTTGCTAATATTTGGTTCATTTCAAACACAGAAATAATGACAGTAATTATTATTTATTTATTCCCAATATACTTTTTTTTCTTTATATGGTTGTTTTAACAACTTTTTGATATATTTCACTGATGACAAAACTGAGGCTCAAAGTGAAAAGGGGACATATGTAAGGTCATATAATTGGTTAAATGAAGCAGCCAGGATTTAAATTTCTGCTTTTTTGAAATGTACATATTCCTCTCTTTTTCTCTGAATAATAATTGAAGAGATTTTAGTGATCATTAAGGCCAAACAGCTCATTATAATGATGAAGAAACTGAGGTTCAAAGGGGTCAAGTGGCTCACTACTAGGAGTCTTGAGGCAAAGCTTGAACATCAACTAGTTGCCTCCAAGTCATTAATTGTAATAATTACTGTACTCAAAGCTTTAGTTACTATGTCTTAGCTTTTCCTTGTTCCTTTGATCTGAAAATAAACATGAATTTGTATGATGATAGTGTAGCTAATTTTTTTTTTCCTCCTCATGTTAGTGTTCCTCAGTCAGTCTCATCTTTCAGATAACTTCAATGCTAACCTTTATGGCAAATAGCAAACTCTCTTAGCTTAAAGTCTCCAGAAATATATCCAGAGATTTTTTCTGACAGAAAATCCAGAGAGTAAACAAATAGGTAGAAGTAGAAAATTAATAATAAGTCCAGAAAGGTTAAGAGAGGTACAATGGATGAGGGTTTTGAATTTGGTAGTAATACAATCAGATTTCTTGGTTAGGCAGATAACTCTATCAGTAAAATATATAGGAAGAATTGAAACCACTAAAATGGATAAAGAGTACCATAGGTCGGTCCTCTTATCCGTGGAGAATACATTCTAAGACCCCCAGTGGATGCCTGAAACTGCAGATAATACTGAATCCTATATTATTATTATTGTTATTATTATTATTATTATTATTTATGTGCATATACCTTTCAATGCCTTTACATCTTAACTAAGCACTTACTACATACTGAGGTCATAACTTTTGCAGTATGAGGTGCAACATCAAAACTAGCATGAATTTCTTTTTTCTTCTTCACAATTTCACAGGTAGAAGATTCTTGTTTAACATAGATTTCAGCAATCTCAACATACAGTTTTCTTTCCTTAATTAGTTGAGAACTTCTACCTTTTCACTCAAAGAAAGCACTTAATGGCTTCTCTTTGACATATCTGAATGGCCAGCATCACTACTCTTACAATTTGGGGTTATCATTAAGTAAGAACACAAGCACTACAATACCAGGACAGTCAATCTGATAATCAAGATGACTACTAAGTGACCAAAGAGCAGGTAAAGTGCTCAGTGTGGATACACTGGACAAAGGAATGATTCATATCTTGGGTTGGATGGAGCAGGCTGGCGTGATTTCATCATGCTACTCAGAATGGCATGCAATATGAAACTTATCAATTGTTTATATCTGAAATTTTCCATTTATATTTTCAGACTTCAGTTGACCATGGGTAAATGAAATCACAAAAATCAAAACCAGAGATAATGGGGGACTACAGCACTAACCTTTTTTCTACCATCAAGGGTGTCCTAGATGATTGTCCCAATTAGTATACTAAAATAAGAAAAACTATTAACCTATAGAAGTAAAGATGTTGGAGCAATCTAGTAAACTACAAAACTTTTTGAATATAGTATTTACAAAGACCAGAGTTGCAAGTTTTGCAGATCCAAATTTGAAAAGCATTTTGTTGAATGCGTAAAAGTCATTTATGCAAAAAATATTTATTTGAATTTAACTGTGCCCAATGAAACCAAACAGAGCAGTGAAAAGTAAAGGTTGAATTAATGGCTGAAACTTGAATGAGAAATGAGCAGTAACTCAGCAGCATATTTTTTTTTTTTCGTGTGAATATTCATTTCACACTTTCTGCTACCCTGTAGCTCATTATCTCACTTCCAGAACAGATGATTTTTATTGCAGGGTACTTTTCCAATTCCCCTGTAATTCTGAGTTATTCAATATTTTTTTTACCATTCATTTAAATAAATTTCATGCTTAAGAATATTTTGATTGAGTAGATATCAATCAGTAACAAGTGATTATTAAAGAGAAATAAGAGTAAGCAGTAGAGTTTATATATTACTTATCTATCACTACACTAATCTATATAATGCTTTACTCTAAAAGGCAATGGCTTAAAACAATAAATAATTATGTAACACATATGACAGTTAATCATTTGGACTGGGCTCAGTGGGGCAGTTGTTTTGATCTCAAATGGGCTCTCTCATGCATCTAGTATTTGGGCACCTGTTGGCTGCTTGTTGGTTGGATCGTTGGCTAGATTATTCAGGGTGAATAGACCTCCTCTATCAGGCCAGCCTGAACACGTTCTCATGTTGAAGCAGAGAAGCATGTGCAAGCAAGTAATAAGCCTCTGAGACTGAGATTAGGACTGGACACTGGTCCCTTCAAACATGTTCTAGTAGTCAATGCAAGTTACAAGGCCAGATAGAAACAAAGGAAGGAGAAACTCCATGTCTTTAGTGAAATGTGGTACGAGTCATATGGCAAAGGTGAAGATTTGTTGCAATAGATTATGAATATACATAATATATTCCATAAGAATATTTCAGTAAAATCAATATTTTCTTAGGAAAATATTTTATAGGCTTTAATGTTTTTATGAGTTAAGAAAGTTAAATTAGATTAAAATTGCTCCACTTTATGTAAAAATTCTTAGAATTAACAATGAAGGGAAACTTTTTTCATGCTCATTTTTATTATAAATTTTAAAGCCATTTAATGGACATTTATTAAACACTTTTTATGTGCACATTGTGCTAGATGTTACGGAAAAGTGATGACCAAACAATCAAGTTGGTTCTTACAGGGATCATTAATTTTGTGTGTCATGCTAATACATTGTCCTCTTAGAAATTGCAATATAGTGAATCCAATAGCATCATTCAAAATTCTCACAACACTGGTTAAACTTTTTACAAAATTAAAAAAAAACTAGTAGATTATGATGATATTAATCCATTGTTAAAATTAGGAATACATTTAGAATGGGAGAGCAGGATACTCAAGCTGATTGTAACATTAGATAAAAGAGCATCAGATAAATGGCACAGAATTTAAAGATTATGTAGATGTAAAATATGTGGCTCCTTAATATGAATTTCCAGCATAATTGACAAATTATTTAAATTTGTAAATCTGTTAAATAGCCAATATCAAGTATATATTCTGAAGCAACTGTTATATAGTAATTTACAATGTGCAAATCACTTTTATGCATTTTCTTTTATAATCTGTGAAACAACCCTAAAAGATAAGCAAAACAGTAATCATTAGACTTTTTTTGTAGATAAACTTAATTTAGAAGATTATTTGGTTTCTCCTTGTTTCTCAACTAGTACATGTTGAAAAATTAAGACATAAATCTGTGGAACCTAATAGTCTAATGTTCTGTCCTTATAGTAGTCTGGCTTAAGTTTTCTTCTAAAACAAATAGGATTCCTATTCACATGTGATTGCCCACCATGCCACTGTAAGAATTCGTGAGAATTCTTGTCAATGATAATAGGTAACCTAAATTTTCTCTGGCATACATTTGTATTATAAGAACATATTTGTGATTCAAGTCCAGTTGAAAAATTGTAGGAAACCTATTTTCCTCAAACCCCTAAGGAATTTAGAAGATGCCCAGTGATTTGTAAGAGGTAGTTCAAAGGTTTATTATGTTTGCAAATCACAATTCTTTAAAATTTCAATCTCTTACTACTATATCCTTGTGAGTACCATGAAGCATCTCTGAAAACCGTTCTCATTGGCTATTAAAGTGAGGTAGTAGACTGTAGTGTAGAATTCATACAGGATGATTTTAGAAGCAGTTAATTAACTCTGACATTCCTCAGCTTGGTCAATGAAAAAATATATATATATACAAAATAGGTCAATGTGTAGAGGTGGAAGGACCCCATAAGGAGGCTTTCTTTGGAGGAAGTTGTGCTTCTCATATTCAACAAGGCAGAGAGTTTGGAAGTGTTACCCTTTGCATCAAGTCCTGTGGAGGCAAGAGAGGATGCAGCTGGACCACCTGGAGAGCCTGTTGTGTGTTCTTTGCATTTGAAGGACAGTTAAGACCTGTGTTTGATTTGCACCTGAGGAATTTAAAGCAGCTAATGGCAAGTCAAAAAGAGAAAGAGTAAAACTCTATATTTAAAGAGTTAACTAGATTGTCACCATAAGGGAAGGCAGGGAATATGAGCTGTGTGCCAGTGAAAGTTGGTAGTCATTTTAAATACTGTTCTATAATACAGACTGGGAGGAAAACGAGAGCAGAATACTGTGAGACAGGTAGGGTCCAAAACATGTTATTTTGTTGCATACATGTAACATGTTTTTCAGACAAACTAGTTAAATTACTTATGCCAATTTCAATCATAGTATAATTTCCTCTGTTTCCTGCTTTTTAAAAATTTAACCTAACATAGCTTATTTTTTTCCTGCTACCAGGTTTTAATATTTAACATTTTAAATGGCTGCATAATAAAATAGATAATTGCTTTCCTGTGTCTGGAAATTTAGGTTGACTTCTATTGTTTTGGTTTTGGTTCTTTTTATTTATTTGTTTCATTTTGGCTTCTATATATAATCCTGAAACTAACATGTTTGAATCTTTTGTTTCTAAACCATGTTTTTAAATAAGAGACAATTTCTATGACTTAATATTTTAAAACATGTACCTTGCTATGTTGCAAAGATTATTTTTCTTCTTTAAATAAATCTAATGTGAGTACTTCATGATAGCTCCAGATCTTGTAGTAATTTCTTGATTCTAAATACAATTAAATATTTTCCCATTAATGCTTTATATGCAGAAATAATTTTCACTCTATAGTTCAGTATTGCATGCAGCCAGGCAAACCAAAATGTTTCACTGTAGAGTCAATTTTAAATGCAAAAAATATTAGGTATATTTCAGATGCCATGTAGACTTGAAAAATGTAGAAAGTCTATTAATACAAAAATCTATGTATGTTTTTTACATAGAAGAAATGGTGTCCTACTTTTCTTTAGATCATACTTTTTATTTCATTTTTATCTTTAGTATTAATGTCTATAATTTATAGAAAATTAATATATATGCATATGAATATGCATATATTTGGTCATATATATGCATGTATTATATTATGAGAGGAGCATGAGTTTCTGATATTAAAATTCCTTTTAATGTTTTCTGTCACACTTAACCAACTGGATTATATTTTTTTCCTTAAAAGAGACTAGGCTTGGGAGGATAAAGAAAAATATTTACTACAGTATATATTGGAATTCTTACTATCAACACCATTACTTTTACAAATACATTCTTATTAACCATGAATTAATCAGTCAAAGCCTACGAATGATGAGCTATTCCCTATATATTTTTGTTTTTGTGATGCTGTATGACACATAGACTTTTATGTCATGTTACATTAGTATACTGTTAAATTTTAATTTCAATTAATAATCATTACACTTTTATGCACACAAGGGATATGTGTGCATATCCCTTCACTTCTCTTCTAATTAGCTTTTATTGCTAAATTCATTCTGAATTTGCAAGTCATTAGATTCTCAAATATACACTGCTGAATTTACTTGTGGCCTAATAAAATTAATTAGTCCTTTGAACAAAATATTATGAAAATTTTGTTTTGACTGATATAGTGTTAAATTGAAGTTACAGTTATAGAGCTATACCTATAGATGATAAATAGGTAGATACATAGATGATAGATATACATACAATATACCTCTAAACACTCAATTATATTGTCTAACAATAACAATAACTATTTAGAATGTTCCATTAAATTCATTGGAAACTCATTTGCTATGTTTCCCATTGGTTGTGTGCTCTGAGGATAACTCAACATTCCCTGAAAACATAATTCTTTTGCGTAACTTTGGCTTTTGCTAGACAGTGGGAAAGTATTTTTCTTTTTTTTTTTTCTTCAGTAAACTCCTAAAAACTTCTCAAAACCTAGTTCTAATGTTCTTTAGATGAGAAATTTTATATAAAAACAAAACCATTATATCAGATATTTGATGATATAAATCTCTTAAGATTCTAAAATTCATTTGTTGAAAGTGAAATATAGATAGCATAGATAAAAATCAAGTTAGTTTAAAAATCAACCTTACGGAACAGTTTAACTAAAGCAGAATCCTTTTCAAATAAAATAACCACTTCAACTATGCCAATACAATTTTCTTATAGGGTCTTAGGTCATTTTTCCCAAAAAGCAGGTCCATAGTTGGGAACCAATAGAAATATCAAGAAACGTGGGGTTTTTGGTTGTTTGTTTTATCAAAATTTACTTTCTTCGCCCCACATCTTAAAATTCAAACCCAGTAGCCCAAGAATTTGCATTTGAAAATACCTTTTCTAGTAATTCCAATTCCCAGCTATATTTAAAAACAAGTTTTCCAAGACATATTTCGATGAACTCGTAATGAATATATATGTTGGTTAAAGGATAATTAGCTTATAAATGAGTTTCCAAAGAAATATTTCTATACAGTATGGATTACTTGACTACATTTCATTATCTTAATTTTTCTAAATATTGCTCCAATTTACTACATATTTTCTTTTCTTTTTTTAATTTTAAGTTCATTGACATTTACAGTTCTAGGTTCTTAAGATACCAAAAATGAAAAAAAAAAACAATTGCCTCTGGAATTTCATATTCTAGAAGTGTGTAGAAGGTAAAGTCGTCAAAATAATATTTAAAATGCTTTGTGATGAGTCAAATCATTAATTTAATGTTATTTAACATACATTTCTTGAATTACTTCAAAGTTCTCTCTCCATACTCAGTATCATGTGTAGGTAACAGATTTGGAACAGTCATAAGACTTCTGCCTTTAGCAGTTTACAGCAACATGGTGATTTTAATGATGTGAGAAAAGAGTGTTTATAAGCAAAAGTATAAAATACCATTCTAAGTGAAAACAAAGGGCAGGAATCAAACTTAGATGAGGGCTGTGATTCTCAATCTTGGCTGCATATATGGTGACTGAGGGAATTTTTAGTAACCTCAATGACGAGACTGAATCCCAAACTTATTAAATCAGAATCCTTTCTTTTAGGCATTAATGTTTTTGTTTGTTTGTTTGTTTGTTTTTTAAATTTCAGATACTCCAATGTGCAGCAAAGCATGAAATCTACTGGCTAGGGATGGCATTCTGGAAGATAGCATTTTTTGTCTGATTTATTAATAAATTAATAGTAGTCAGCCAAATAAAGGAAAAAGATCATATGTAGAAGGGAGAAGATCAGAACTTTTTTCATGAGGGATGAAAAATATTTCATTGCTTAATGGATTTGAAAATGGAAAGATATCAGTAAAGCTGAATGAATAGAGATGAGTTTGCAATGGAATGTGGGAAAGAGAAAATACATGCTCTAGTAAATTGCACTTAAGTGTTTAAATTTGTCTCAAAGATAGTGATTCTTTAACGTTTGTGTGTTTAAGAATCATTTTTGAGGAGCTTTTTTTAAATGTAGACTCTCAACTCCTAACCCCAAGATTTTAATTCCTTAGGCTTGGAATGTGAATCGAGACTGTTAATTTAGAATAAATATTTAGACATTATTTTCATGTATGTAGTATAGTAAGAAAGTTAGAGAATGAAGGACGTAATTTAGATTTCATATTTAGGAAAGCGTAAGGGTAAAGACTCTGTAGGCAAGAGGTGACTGAAGCTTGGATTTGACCTGTGGCAATGGAAATAAAGCATATTTCACATTTTTTAAATGAAAGCAATTTATTATATGGTATCACATATTACTTTTTTTTTTTTCTTCACTGTGAAGGAGATACATAATCTTTTAGTTTTCTTTTAAGATCATCTCTTAATTATCCAGGGGCCAATTGCCTTGCTAATTGATTACCAGGACCTATGCTCTTTGTATATCACTAGTCCTTAGAATTTTTGAAGTTGGCTAGGCAGCTAAAGATGATATTTTCATGTGTCTGATCCTACATATCATAAGATTTTAATACGGAGAAAGAATAAAACAGTAAAATGAAAGTTTTAGCAATTTGTCATATAACTGCAGTTCTTTTCTACAGCCATAGATAATTACTTCTCTCTCTGTGCCTAATTTAACTTTTCTTATATTTCTTTTTATTTTTAAGATCCTGTACTAGCAGCAGCTTATTTTGACTTTGGTTTTTCAAATGCTGTCCATAAATTATTGTCCTACATTGACAGTTATCTTTGTGATTTCCCTTTATCTAATCTTCTTAGGAAAGTTAACACCTTATTCAAATCATCTGTGGGTTACTCTTTCATATTGTATTTTCATGAGTATAGTTTATTTCTTTGCCTTTATTACTATTTCTTAGAAACTGCCAGCTTCCAATTTCACTATAGACTTTCTGCCTATGCGTTCTTTCCTACCAGTTGTCTGAGCTTGCTGATGCATACATTTTTAAAGTCCATTTTCTTGGTTCTTTCATTCCCTTCCAATTCATGATTATTATCTCCTAAATTGCCTTGCACTATTACATTTTCAGCATATGAAATACAGGTAATGAAAAATGTTGCTAGCATTTGGTCATCTATTTTGAAATTTAGTATCTTTATAAAAGTTTTAAAAGCTAGAGTATTCTTCCTTTTTATAATTTGCTAATTTATTATAAAACCAAGTGATTGATGGTTCAAAATATGTTAAAATAGTTTAAAGGTTATCATTGTACTTGGCAACATTTCTCTTTGGGTGCCTGAATTTGCTGAAATATCATCATATTTAGGATTTCTTGGGAAAACAGCCTAACAGATTGGATATTTCAGTATATGTTGAAAAATTGATGTTCATTTTTATCAGTTTGCCTTTGGTCAATGTTTCCCTTCATTTTTATTCACTTTTCTGAAATAAATATCGTGTACTTATCAATCAGTTATATCATTTTTTAGTATTTAAATCCAATGGTTATTCACTATGATTTCTATAAAGTTTATAGGGTTACACAGTTCTGACAAAATTGATATTGAGCTGGCTATTGGTAGTAAGAAATTAGCAGGTAATACGAGGTAATTCATTTATGTTGGTAACAAGTGAAACCAACTTTTTATTAAAGTTTGGATTTCAGACCACACAAATCTTTTAGAAATCACCTACTGGAAAACAGCAACAACAACGAAAACATTCGTTCAATAAGAATCTCATATTTTTCTCATATCTAAAACAGGTCTATATATCAGCATACATTTATACTATTAGTGACCTTATTTTAACCTTATTTTTAACTACCATATGTATTTGTCAAAGCATTATGATGTTAAAGATAGGACTACTGATATGTATATTTAATTATTGTTTTAAATTTAAGATAATATTTGCTATGAAAAATACTAACTTGAGTAACTTTAATAAAATTACTTAGGTATTTTTGGTTTAAACAGATTCTTAAAAACATAGTCTAAAGTGACACGTGTTAAACTTAACCTGAGCTATGTGTTCTTGGAAAACAGCAATGGTTAAGAAATCTCCTCATGCCTTTTGTCTTCCAAGAAAAGACTACAAAAAAACCATTCCATCTCAGTGACTTAGTTAACATTCATTGATGCCCCCTTGTTTATTATGACAGAATCAGATACAGTACTGCAAATTCCCATTTTTTTGTCTCATAAATGATTAGCTGAACTGTTTGTATCCACTCACCAATCTGGACAAAATACCTGTTAACTTGACCAAACTTTAGTTAGATTTCTCTCTTCTCAGACCCCTGAGCTTTGACCTCCCCTAGGACTGAGCCAGTATCAGAATGTAAAACAAACCCTCCTTAAATTCTCCTCCCAAGAATTGGCTGACCACAAGCAGATATTTCCTGATCAACTGTCTGATTACATCATCCACTCCCCAACACAGGATTCAACCAGTCTTGTTATCTAGTCTGTAGAAAAAAAAGCCTTTTGTGCCTGACCTTTGAAATACTTACAGATTTCCTGGTTGGAAGTTGATGGTACTATTGCAATAACTCCTGTCCCCTTATAGCAATAAAGTCTCTCCTTTAGTAGATCTGGGTTTGTTTTTATTTAGCAAAGGTAATAACAACAGGCAAAAGTTCTTTCCCACTTGAATGGACTCTGAATAAGTTTAAACCTCACATTTGAACATAAATGTTGCTCATTACTTAAACTGATTTTATAATTTATGACCTAGAGATTATGTGCACGTGTGAAAACCAAGGGCACTTTATTTTTAAATGAATGCTGGAAAATATAATACAAAAAATATTGGAGAAAAATAAGGTAATTATGTAATTATCTAAGTTACTGCATCTGTTTATAATATTATTTTCTTAGCTTATTTAAATAATAAATTATGTTAACTGAATGGACTTTGTTTCACAGGTACAATGTAAGGAACTCTAAATACACTATTTTTAAAAAAAAAGAAAAGAAAATCCAGTCTTTCAGAAACTCATGATATATTATAAAGACAAATTAGGTAAACAAATACTTAAATTATGATTAAATTGGAATATTATGATCTAATTTTTCATAGGGTCTATGTGATTAAAGAGAGAGGGCTATTAATATTACATAAAACAAGGACCAGTTAGGAAAGATGGCATTGAGATATCGAGGGGGGAATAAAAACAAATGAAATAGACATGGAGAAGGAGATATTGCAGGGAAGGGTATTCAAGACTTATGGAAATCCTATATAAAAATATTGGTTTGAAGAAACATGGAGAATCTGAGCTCCTAATACTTTCTATATATTTTCTCGATTGCTCAAGGCTAGAATTAAGAGAGCGCTTTCAGAAATGCTAGCCCAAACAACTATGAAAGGCAGCTTTACTATCTATAGGGTTAAATATTTGTTAACAGATCATTTTTTAAGTAACATTTGCATGAAGTGAACTGCGTAAATCTTGAAACATCATATTTGATTAATTTAAATAAATACATATACCTGTAAACATTACACTCTTATCAATACAGAATACCTTTTCAAAAATATCCAGAAAGTTTTTTCATGCCCCTTTAAACTAATGATTTAAACTCTAGTGATTTAAACTCTTTTTAGAGAATTTTCGCTGTAGATAATTTTTACCTCCACTAGAATTTCATATAAATCAGTTATACAGTATTAGACTATGTGCTTCACTTCTTTTGCTTAACATAATTTCATAATGCTTGTGAGATCATACATGTTTTTGCATATACTTTCTGTCGTTGACTAATATTTGATTATATTTATGGAACATTTAGTATTTCAAATGTGTTTATAGATCCTGATGAACTTTTGTCTTGTTTTCTATTTGAGGAAGCTATAAATAAAGTTGCTATTATTATTTGTATACAGTAATTTTGCAGACATATTTTCTTGAGTGAATATCTAGAAGTATTATACTGCTAGGTCATATTAGGTGCACATTTAACATTTTAATAAACTGTCAGAAGATTTTCCTAAGTTATTATATAATTTAACAAATCTAATTTAACCATATGTTAAATGGTATTAACAATGTATAAGAGTTTTTTAACGACTTTATGAAAATTTATTATTTTTATATTTATTTATTTATATGCATATTACTTCTTAATTGAAGCTAATAAAAAAGTAAAACTTCCAGGTTGGTAAATTAAAAGGAAGACTTTTAATTCTTGCTATACTGTTATGAAATAATGAAGGTGAAATACAATTAAAGATAACTTAAAAGTTAAGAATATAAAACCAACCATTAACTTCTTAATGAAGTCCTCTATAAAGATAAAATTTATCTCTAAAGACTAATGTGCAAGGGAAAATTGATAAGATGCAAATTGGCAATCATGTGCTTAACTCTAAATCAGTATTGACTTTGTTTGAAAACAGAAAACATCCTAATGATTACTTTAGGAGGCATAAATATAAAGTGGATTTAAAATATTGAGTATTAATAATATCTTAAATGAAAAGTACAATTAATAAACTTTAAAATATTTTAACATTCTTATAGTTTTTAAAAAGAAAGCAGAGATATAATGATATATATCCTCTGAGATATGCATGACATTAAAATTGTATGGACATAAAATTGAGGATATTTCTTTTAAGTAATTAAAAACAAAAATGAAAATTTAAAAATTTATCCAATTAAAAGCAGAATGAATTTTTTAAAAATAGTTTTTAAAATGTAAAAAAAATAAAAAATAAGATGGTGGTTCTGAATCCAAATATATCAGTCATCAAACCACAGGGTGCATCAAATAAATAAATTTGTTCAGAGGACAGAGAGACACTCATCTAAAATTGCTGGTACGGCTGTCTATGGCCATGCTATCCTGAACATGCCTGATCCTGTCTGATCTTGGAAGCTAAGCAGGGTCGGGCCCGGTTAGTACTTGGATAGGAGACCACCTAGGAAGACCAGGTGCTGTAGGCATAAAAAATAAAAAAAAAAAAATAAGGGATTGTAAACTGACAAGTTCTTTGCAATCTGTGAGGTCAACCAAGGGTTGCCTTGCCTTAAAAAAAAAAAAAACTTGTTTAATTCAGGTAAACTAGCATTTAGAAATAACCTTGAATGCACATATTGCCAAAAGGCAAAAACTGAAAATTAATGACTAAACAAGGAATTTTAGAATTTTAAAAATAAATAATATTATAAAAGCGATAATATTAAAGGAAATGAAATAGTAGAATTAAACATATTAATGCAATAGATATACGTACACGATAAGAGAGCTCCTTGGCAAATTAAAAAGATTACTATACTTATAGTATATTTGATCAAGTTAAAAAACCAGAAAGCACAAATTATAATGCAAGAAAAAGGATGACATAATTATAGAAGCTGTCGTGATATGAAGAAACTTAGACCATATATGTGAAAATAGGCAACAAATAAATTTTTAGAAAAATAATTATAAATTGAAAAGTATCAGTTCTGAAGCCATTATACTAGTTTAAAATGTATTTAAAAATTTGCACACGCACAAAAAATTCAGTTGTTTTAAAGGTTAATTATGGTACAAATAGGTCATAAAACAGATAATTCCAATCTTAACACAGTTCTTCCAGAAAAAATAAAGAGGGATCATTTATTATGCGATTTATTTTATATTGCTGATACCAAACCTGACAAGTTCAATAAGAAAAAAGAAAATTATATAAAAATGTTACTTATGAACACAGGTAAAAATATCCTAAATAAAATATTAGTTAATCTAACCATATGTTAAATAACAATAACATAATTATGCATCATGACCATTTCTGCAACCCCACCAAAACAGTCTTCTTTATATCTCACATCACAAATATGTTACCAGATGGGAAGAAAAAAAATTTTTTCGAAATGTGTTGTAGAGTTTCTTTTGTTACATTTTTTAATACGTCTGTTAGTCATTCCAGAGGATTTTAAAGCTCAGTAAATTCACTGTTTCACTTAGGACAAAGTCTCAGAGTAACAGCACACATTCACAGAAATACATTCGATCAGGCTGGCTTTCTCTGTTGCTGTGTAAATCTTGATTATACATTGGAAACAGTAGTGTTACAGGGTCAACTGAATTGTTTCTTGTTTCCAACTGCTGTGTCTGAGGCATCCGTCACAGTGTGATCTAAGGAATGACTGAAGCCTATGTTGGAGAAAGTGTGGTTTTTACTTGCAAAGCATGTTTCTTTGGAACCTTTGTTGTGTGAGATAAAGCATAGAGCACGTACTCTCAAGAATCTGCTGAATTTGCTATCTAGATGAAATGAGATATTGCCTAACAACTAAGGTAAATTAAGCAGCTGTTTCTCACTATATTGTGCTAGTGCTGTTTCAGAATTATAAATTGTTGATAGGAGATCAGAATGAGAAAGAAACAATATCATTTCACATTTCTATAGCAGTTCATTTTATGATTATCATAAGAAGCAAGTGTTGCAGCTGGTAGTGACAAGAAATAAAATATGACAATCTAAGGAACCTCTTTAAACCAAATAAATAGTCAAAAGTAATAGAATTTGAACAAGTAAGACTCACTGAATGCTTTCATGGCACTACTGCAAGAGTTAATTGATAGTAATGTTAGGCATCTCACCTTTCTATTTGAAACTGAAGAAAATAAAAGAATAAGCTGAAAAATACACTATTCTCTTTAATAACTTAGAAACTTATGAGTACTCTAAAAAATTAAAATGTAGGCCCACGGGACTCATATGTATGTATTTAAGATTCAATATTGAAGTGAAAAGAAAAGGAACAACATGGTTCATTTGAAATAGCTACTTTATTATTTAATTCAGATAGCTATACTTCTTTCAGGTTATTCGAATGCCTTTATTGAATTTCTGAAATATGTGCAAAAGTCTAGAAATTAAGAAAAGAAGAAAACTTTGGAAAACAAATGAGTTTTCTTATCATTGGCCTACCTAAAATAATTCCTTTGTCTTAGATCTGTGCAATTTGCTTTCTTATCTTTTATTCTGCATTTCTTTGAGAGCTACTTGAATTATCATATCCGAACACAATAAATAAAATCTTATGTTCAAGCAAATCTAAATATTTCGTTGAAATATTTTTTCGGTTTTATTAAGAAATAATCGACATACATCACTGTATAAATTTAAGGTATACAGCTTGTGATTTCATTTACATGCATTGTAAAATGATTACTAGAATAGGTTTAGTTAATATCCATCATCAAGGATATAATGAAGCCTGAAGAGGATGGAAAATTATTTCTCTTTAGGTTACAAGGTAACCCAGGAATAGAATTCCATATAAATGCTCTAAACTTTGACTCCTGGTTCTATGCTAAACTGTGTTTCTAATACTTTCTATGTCTGTGGTGGTTATTTTGTTCTATTTATTTGACATTTGTCAAGTATCTTCCAGCCTTTTAGTCTTTTTCTATTCTTTACATAACCCTTCTGATCTTATAGTGTTGGATAAGGAAATTGAATTTCAAGTTAAGTCAGATTAATTAAATGTACCAGACTGAATCACAACTCATTCATTTTCTTAAATTTATTCACTGTATCAATCAAAACTTCTTAACTTCCTGGAAAAACCTATTTTAAACTATTACAATCATAATCATTAATTAACTTAGAATTTATGGTATTACAGAGATTTTCAGATAGATTTTATTGAAGCAACAGTGATTTTTCAACGTCTGTATAGCTTTTTAGAGTTTAAAAGAAATTTTTAAAATATTTTTCATTTTTTCTCACTTCATATTAGTATAGTGATATGAATACTATCAATAAAATATGCCTATTGACAGATTAGAGAAATCAAGAATTGGAAGAGTGATTTAATTAAGTTTCTCAGAGGTAAAATATGGCGGTCTCTTGTTTATCAGGATCACACAATTCGTCTCAAGTATATTTAGGATGTTTAGTACACATTAGAGCATAAAGTACTGCAAATACACACCCTCTTTATCTTGACATATACACACAAACCAAAGGGTCAGTTGTTTGGGAGCTGGCTTGATTAGAACTGTTTGTTTCTTAGCTGGGCTCAGAAGAATCAGGGATGAAGAAGAAAAGTAAAATTCAGAAGACTGCTGATAATTATTACTTGCCAAAGGAAAAGAGATAGTTGGAAGACTTCAAGGGGGAACTATACCTTTACTCTTTTAAAATACTCCATTAAATGTGCCCAGGTACCTTAGTCAGTAGAGCATGAGACTCTTAAAATACTCTATTACTATGTTTTAAGTAAAATATTAATTCTTACACTAGTGACAGTAGAATAAATCATAGTTTATCTGGATATCTTTACATATGAACATTAAATCATTAAAACAAAATAAACAAATTTAACACTAACGAGTGACTGTATTTATCACTATCCATACCCACAAATCATCAATTTTAAATAAAAAGGGCAGATTTTATTAAATTTGACACATTACAACAGAAGAACAAATTATAAGATGTTTGCCTCCTCCCTTTTTAGCTCAAAAGAATTAATCTTTATAAAATGTGACGCATATCCTGTAACCATTGGATCATAAATGTTTTATTCAGTTATTTCCATGTAATATATGACCCAACAGAAACTATTTTTCTATTTACCGGTTGTTTATATAATTCTTCTGATTTGGGATAAACTTCACTCATCTTACTTGATCTAATCTGCTGATGCCGGTGGTTTGGCTTGGAGACTTTACATTCTAGGAAAAGTATCACTTCAAACAACTTTGTTTCCTCCAAATGTTTTCACATCTTTTCAGCAGAGTTGCCTGGACATGTTCTCGTGATGGTGGCAGGTTCTCCAGAAGAAGATGCGGAAATACATAGACACATTTTTATACCCCTAGTAGCATTCAGGTTTGCTCCTTTTCCATTAGCCAAAGCAAAATACAAGACCAGACTAAATTCAAAGAATTAGAAGCCTACTCTTTCTTTTTGATAAGCCACATTACAAAAGGCCTGGATATAGCAGAGGTTAAGAATTTTGGTCCATGCTGCCATTCGATGTACCACAATAATTGTTTCCTCTGTAGAGGAAAATCTGTGGAATCTCAGGAAATAGTTATAGACATGGCTCAAATGATGCATAGAAATGGGACAGAATATGTTCCAATAGGCTTAAACAGAGAGCAGATTAACAGTCTCTGAAGATTAGGATTTTAGAGGACTCTTGTAAAATTATATGACCAAAGACAGGAGGGAAAAGGGCCTTAAAGTTTTCACTCTGATGACAGTCTTTCATTTAAAGATGATCAGTTGGAAATTAGACATTAAAATATTACCTACCTTGGTATTTAAAAGAGATGAGTAATGAGACAAAGGAAGACAACTGGCTTTTTAATATCTCTCGTTATGGCTGTGCTTTAGCGTTTCATAGTTCAGTGTTTGGTCTCCTGTGTTAAAGGGTCAGAATTAGAACTTACTTTTTCATTTTTTTCTCATTTTAGATTAGAGCTAGAGAAACAGGTTGAATAAATCAAATTTCCATCGATATGATTAACGCTGTTCAGCTTATGGGGAAGGACAGCAAGAAAGGATAGACTGAGAAAATAAAGAATTTTAAGACTTCAGAGAGTCCTTGTGGAAATTTAGAAAGATGACTTGGTTTTATTTGGCTTTATTTTATTGGCCCTACTTGGGAAGAATAATGGTAACAAAAATAAACCTTGTGTGAAACCTCATGTGATTATTTTTGTGTGCTTTTAAAAGGGGATTAGGTCTCACTGAGGAACGTTAGCTATTGTACATTCATGGAAGCCTCCTGCCAGATCTCTCATTGCTAAGGATAATAGAAATTCGAATAAAAACTATTTCATTTTTCAGCTCTTTTTCTGTTTTCTGCTTCATATCTACCTGGCTATCTAGAATTCGGCACTCTTAGAGTCCTCAAAACAAATTGATTCACAGAACAACTTGGGTGAACAATGCAGATTTTACTGTAGATTTTTATGAGAGTAACAGGTGAAAGTTGTATTTAGCCCGTTATAGCAAATGACTTTAAATATGCACTTTGGATATTTTGGTCTCTAAATTTCCTGTTTGGCCAATGCCATACTGGTGTGTTTCCTTTTTGATATTTTCTTACAGAGCTCACAGATCACTCTTCTTTTTCTATCCCTCCTGATTCTTCTGAATCCAGACTCAAAATTTTTTTTTCTCACAATTTTAGTGTACAGTTTAATTTTGGGCTCTACTCCAGCTCCAATCCTCAAACTTTTATCATGTTTTGGGTTATCAGGATGGTCATGTAAAAAATAGGTCTTTTGTTATTAGAACCCACACTTTTGAATGTCCTTAGAACAAGAATCAGCAACTATATTCCTTAGAACAAGAATCAGCAACTATATTCCAGATGGTCATATAAAAAATAGAACCCACACTTTTGAATGTCCTTAAAACAACAATCGGCAACTATATTCTGGACCTTCTGTTTTTGTAAGTAAAATTTTATTGGAATTCAGTCATAATATTTATTTAAATACTATTTATGACAAGTTTTCATGCTACAATGACAGAGTTGAGTTATTGCAACAGATCTTATGGACTGCAAAGCTGAAAATATTTACTATTTAGCCCTTTACAGAAAAGTATACCAATTCATGTCTTTGGAGATTGAGTTTGTAGGTAACAATTATTTCTTGTTTTTAGGCAGCATTTATATAATATGTATTTCTGTTCTCATTAGACAATGAACAAATACACACACACACACACACACACACACACACACACACACACATATATATCCCTCTCTATTTGTTTGGGTCTACTAAAAACTGATGAAGGACACTGAGGTAGAGTCCTGTCTTATTTTGCATAACATAGGTGTCAATCAGAGCCACACCACTAACTTTGAAAATTACTTTGTTTTAAATAACCATAAAACCATACTTAACATTTTTCAAGAAAAAGTCATAATAAAATTTTAAACTTCATTACTATAAAGTATAATTCTAAGTATATATTAAATCATTTAGTTCATAAAGAGTTAAATGGTTCATATTACAATTCCTAAGGGACTGTAGATGACAAATGGCAGGACTATATCAAGATTAAAGTGTTAGCCTAAAGTAGGATATAAGATACCGGAAAGGAAACTTTATTTCTATTTTAAGTGATTAAGTAACAGTTACAATTTCTATGTGAGTGAGCATTCATTTATCAGAAAAAGACATTTAGCTTATTTAATTCAACACTTGGTTCTGTATTTTTAGGGCAGTTGGTAAGAATTTTCTTTTTTTAGTCTATGGAAAAGAAAATTTTAAAAGACTCTAGCCTTTTGCAAAACATACAGAATATGCCGAATATCATTATTAACAACTCCTAAAATTTCATAATGAAGTAGTAATTGCCTTGATTATAGATTCCTTTATTATATCTTATACTGGTATAAGACATAGTGGAAAACTGGTAAAAATTGGAATAATTGAATGCAACAGCTTAGAGTCATTAATATGTTCACAACTTGATGGTTTCTTATAGTGACATGGTATCCACAAAATAAATACTTCATCAAGGAGACAAAGGGCATATTTCCTAAGTGTCACACTGCAGTCTAACCCAGTGAGAGTTGCAAATCACCTGTAATGGATCTCTCCCACACATTAAATATATGTCAAATAGGAAAAAAGGAGAGCAGGTTCATGACCATAAACCCAAAATTAGGATCTGTGATTAGAAATTTTGTTTTAATGACAAC
Source organism: Pteropus vampyrus (assembly GCF_000151845.1). Classification (NCBI taxonomy): domain Eukaryota; kingdom Metazoa; phylum Chordata; class Mammalia; order Chiroptera; family Pteropodidae; genus Pteropus; species Pteropus vampyrus. Next base: position 1,455,354 of record NW_011888783.1, on the reverse strand, counting down.
CAGTTAATGGCTGTGGTGACATACATTGCTAATTATGGTTTTCATGAAACGATAGTATTTGTATTAACTATCTGTTACATAACAATATTGCCACAAACTTAACACATTTAAACAAATTCATTTATTATTTCTGTGGTTCATTTCTCCAACATGGCTTAGCTGAGTTCTCTCCTCAGAGACTCACAAGTTTGCATTCTGACTGTCATCCAGGCCTGCAGTTTCCTGTGAAGCTCTACTGGAGAAGGATCTGCTGAGATCATTCAGGCTGCTGACAGAATTCAGTTCTTTGAATTGAGTTTTAGTTTTTGTTTACTGTGAATCAGAAGCTCCCTCAGTTTTTAGAGGCTACCCGGAGTTTTGTGCACCATGGGGTTTCCCAACAAGGCTATTTCATTTTGCAAAGCCATCAAAGAAAAGAGAGAGAGACTCCAAAAGTCTAGGCATTACAATCTTAAGTGTGTAATTACATATATCCTGTCATCTGTGCCATAACTACTCTTTGGAAGCAAGTCATGGATCATGTCATATTTAAGGGGAGGAGACGACACAAGGACCTGATCATCGAGGTAAGGATTTTGGGGGGCCACCCCATGATATGTTAATCACTGTGGTCTTCTTGTTTGGTGTAATAGTCCCTACCTTATGACCATGTGATTTTAATAGATTTTGACAATTGAAATACTCTCTATATTCCTCCCCCAGCACCAGAGAAGTAGGAATGTGATTAAAATTAGATTAATCATAGTACCTAGTACTTCAGATGGCAGTGATAAGTTTAAGGATGATCTCACTCATAATGCTAGTCAAATGAATTAGATTCATTCTCTAGAAATGCTTTTTCTATAGCTTGTAACAAGATCTCTGTTTCCATCGGACTATAAAGTCCTTATTATTGTAATAAAAGGAATCCAGGGCAAAAGTAGTTAAATTGAGACTTGGTTAGTTCCACTTTTCTCAGATCAGTTTCAAATGAGATTTCAAGAGAGATAAATATAATGATTTATGGATTTGAATAATAATTATCATAATGTCTGCCTCCCAAAAATGAGTCTAATGGAAGTCAAATAATATTTTAAATATAGACACTGCCTGGGAAAATTTTCTTCAAATGGTGACATGATGTATAATTTTGCTTATAAAACATTTTCCAAAAACTCCTAGCCTTCAAAAGTATTAGTTGGCCACTGAATTTTGCTTTTCCTTGGCTCATATTTATTAATGGTATTTCTCCTGATTTGAGAGCAGGTTCTTCTTCATTTATCTAGGTTTAGAGAATACGAACAGTACTTAAAAGCATATCTTGGTCATTTCCAGTTCATCCCATGGTAGTGCAACTTGGAAATGCTAGAAATATCATTTCCAGATTATTGATTATTTTTATCAGTTTTGTCATAAAACATGATTAGTTTTTAATGTCACATAAAAAGCTGCACCAGTGATTTCTTAATAATTAGCACAATCTTTATGTAGTGAGTTACAAGTGAAGAACAAGTAAATATTCACAGATATGCTGAAGTGTTTACTACCTGTATAACTCTATTATCTTGATTATAAGAAATTGAACATAATAAGGTGGCCACTTGACTCATGCTGACCTAAACTCAATTTTCAAGGGTAAAAGTTTCTGAGGATGAGAATCACAGTGACCAACTTGTTGCATATAACTTGGATTCAACTGATTTATTTCCAGTAAGGCTATGATGATGATCTCAGAGACTTACTCTTCTTGTTTTTATAATTAGCTAATTCTCCTTCCCTGGCACATCTAGAAGGTAACTCAAATTATAAATAACTTCTTGTGAAATCTGAACAAGCATTGGCTAGATAATTTTAAATTATTTCTTCTTTAAAATACTTTGAAATGCACTTTTTGATTAAAGTCAATATCAGACTTGCCAGTGGAAACTGAAATACCCAAAGTGTTGTTACTATTAACTGGTTTTCACATTTGTAGAATAGATGGATATTCAACTGGTAATGCTGACATTCCTTTTTCTATTTCAACAGAAAAATAGATTGTCATGAGTCTCTTTCTTCATTAGAGAAATTATTATTTGGATGCAAATTCCTATCCTGTGTTCTAACTCCTTAAGGACAGGAGTTTTATTATTATCATTACCATTTTATATCAGAAAATCTGGACATAGGTATTCAAAAATATTTATTAATGCTATTTGTTATTTCAAGAAATACAATTGAGGAAAACTTATTTTGTAAAGTTTGAAATATCTAGTTAGAAATGTCTATTATATTGCAGTTCCATTATCAGCAAGTATTACTCAAACATAGATTGATATGAATGACACTGGGACAAAAAAGATGGTCATGAGTGACAAAGAGGCAAGGAAGAGACTCTAGCAGGAGCAGAACAGAGATAGTTTTCTTGTGGAAGAGAGACTGAAAGTTAACTTAAGAACCAACTTAAAGTTATAGTTCTATTTTCAATACACTCATCTGTACTTATATATGTGTGTATCTAATTGTATAATTATTTAATCATTTTGTAGATATTTAATTCAACATATAAAACTAATTTTGTAATTTTCCACTTGGGGGGCATAGTCAAAGGAACATACACTTTTACTATTTTAACATTATTAAAAAGCATGAGCTAAATGAGAAGATCTCAGTGGATAACTGTGGTAAAAATTTAGTGCTTAGATCATGCAAAATATATTAACATTTTCCATTATGTAATAGTATCTGAAAAACATAAAAAAGATACTTCTACCTTAGGGAAAGTTTGAAATTAAGAATTATCATCAACAGATAAACTTTGATTAGGGAATATATTTCTGGAACAAGCAGATTTATGTTGTGGGAATGAGAATAAATATTGAAAGGACATTTAAATTCACAGAATTGTAACCCCAAGTTAAGGTCAAAATAAAATGAAGCTTAAAAAAAATATAATGTGATTAGCCACAAATGAAGAATATATAGCCAGACATGAAGCAATCAAAATTAAAATAGACTTAAAGGACCATGATATTTTAAAGGCTATATACATTATTCTAAATAAGCAATCAAATTTTAATTTTTATCTTACTCGTAATTATCTTTGTAGTGTTCTATAATATAAAGAATGTTTTGATAGGGATAAGAATATTCATAAAAATGGCAGAAATTATTTTCAAGAGGTGCATGAGGAATAGAAGAAAGAAAACAGTTTGTTTAGTAAGTGGTAAAGTGAGCTGTTATAAATTACTTTTAGAATTCAACCAGATTAAAAATACTTAGAAAATTCACCATGTATATGTGTAGAAGTAAATTTAAGTAAGAAATGTTTAATATTTATATTATTTCTGTTGTGTCTGGCATTCCTAGAGTAAGAGAGTCTAGAAAAGGTACACCTACTTTTAGCTGCCTTGGCCTAGAAATGCCACCTCTCACTATTATTCTCATTTAATTGGAAACAACAATCATATGGCCCCCTAAATGCTAGCTGAGGGACTGAAATATGTAATACATCAGGATGTTTTACAAGAGTTGGAGAATATTTGTGAACAGTAGAAATTTCTATCATTGAGTCTAATTCTCAAGAGCTGACTCGTGACATCTGAACTCAAGAGACATAAAGTAGGAGGCTAATTAATTGGCACCGAAAGCATGTTGCCACAGGTACCAAATGTAGTGTCCCATAATCAAAATTTGAATGTATAATGAGACCATGGTATCTTAACCTGGTAAATCCTAATGAATTTATCTCACACCGGAGGTATAACTTGCTCCAGTGACTAAATGTTTATGATCTTGGGCAAGGATTTCAGTGACTGACGAAAATTCATTTTTAGTGGTAGTTTCTTTTCTTGATAGATTTGGACACTCAATCAGATAGCAAAGACGTCTGCCTGTCCTAATAACTATTATACATCTTTAGATAATTTTTATGTTTTTCTCTTTTGATCCACTATGTATTGGTTATTAAAAAAAAACCAAAGTTTGATATTCTTATTATTTTCAGTCTTAGGAGTAGATAATTTACTTTTCTGTGTCAAAAAGAATAGATTAAAGTAGTTATTGTTTGAAAATTCTGTTGTATTCCTTCAGATAAATATTTTCAGAACTATTATATTTTCAGTAATATATAATTTAGTTATTTTTAGTTAAGTTATTTATAAGAGCTATAATAATGCTAACAGGAACAATAACAAAAATAAAACTCTGATGTTCTCACTTTCTAAAATGAAACTTCAATAACTCTAGTTTTTGGTAAATGATTGACAATAGCATCTTCTTCAATTTCCTTTTAGATTGTACCATCAAGCACATCTTCATCTCTAGCATTATTCATTTAAAACCTCAATACATTAGATTTCGCTTCAGATATAAAATTGAGAGCCAATAAAATACACTAAAAATATATCTCTTTCAAAGAAAAGGCAAATAGTATATTTTCTGTTTCAATTTAGAAGAAAACAAAAGAAAATGAAATAGATTTTAAAGCATAAAGGACTGATGATATAAAAGAATACATCAGATACTTTCTAATCTGTTGATTTTAATAATTTACAGTTTTCCCTAAGCTATCATTCAACTAATGTAACACCACATTCAGAATAAAAAAATTTTATATCTATTATGTCTATTCATATTTACTAATAAGACTTTTATATTAATTTAATCAGCTGTATATGAAAGATGAGAAATATAAAGTGATCTCTCCTATATATATTTCTTTATCTCTCATGTATCTCTTGAAAATAATTTCTGTAATTTTTATTAACATTCTTATCCCAATCAAAACATTCTTTATATCATATAACACTACAAAGATAATTACAAGTTAGATAAAAAATAAATTCTGATTGCTTATTTAAAATAATGAATACAGCTTTTTAAATACCACTGTCCTTTAAGTCTATTCTAATTTTGGTTGCTTCGTGTCTATTATATATAATATGTATACACACACATACATACATACAATCTCCTGAACAAAGTTCAAAATTATTTAGTTTATCTAGTTTCTATATATGAAGTTGGTTTCTAAGACAAAGCAATTTACTATTGAAACAATATGATTTATTCAAATTTCTGTTCCTATCAATAACTTGCCACTTTTAAGGACATAAAAATTCACATTTAGTATCTGTAAGTATCAATTGGCTGATAATCTCAAATGATATCTCCACACCCTCACAATTTATTGCCAAACCTAAAACGATTGACATCAAACAATAAAAGTATTTAAGTTTAATGGACTAGATACTGTTTCTCAGTAGATAGGTATCATTTGATTGTTAACCTATCTCAAGTCCCCTTTTTTTATGAAGAAATATATTCTTCAGCTCTGTGAGGCACATCTACCTACCACGTTTGTAAATCGAATTTATTCTTTATTGTCTGAGAGTATTTAGCGCCAACCTCTAAATTTATGCTTGTGTGTGTGTATAAATTATGTCATTGCCAATTTTTCCTAAGAGATAATGATTTAATAAGCAAGAATGTGTCTATAACATCATTAAAAGTGCATCTTATACAGTAAACTGAGATATATAACACATAGCAAAGTTTAAAAATAGATGTTTAGCATAAAAATGAAAAAACTTCCTCTATAGTAAAAATAACATGTATAACTTTGTAATTATCTATCAATATATTTACATCAATCTATAAATCAAATATCAGTAGAAATTAATTGGAGAATTATTTCCCCCAAGTTATTCTGTGGCCTGCAATTATGTTTAAAATATGCAGATATTATTTGAAATCCATGTAAATATAGTGAACATTTTAATTTTCCCCCTCATTCCTGTCATCTAAATCAAGAGAATTTAGTATTAGAAAAAAGGGAGCAAAAATATTAACTATAACTGGTAACTTTACTTTATGAACTTCTCTTTTAAAAAATATAAAATATAGTCAATTAATTCTAAAAAGACTTCAACAATAGTGATTCACTCTTGATTTCAGAATATTTTTAGGAACTACTAATCTAACAGGTCATTGCAAAGTACTTTCTAGTGCTCACCCCAAGAAAAAGTATATCTGCCAAAAAAAGACAACTTGTGGTTAATTGGGCTCAAATTCATAACCCAAGTCTAGCAGCCATTGTTTACAGAGGTTCCTCATGCATGTGGCATTTCAAGGAAAAAACATAGACTGGGCTGCCAAGCCTCTTGCACTATGCTCCTGCTGTCTGATTTGACCTTAAGATCACATTTCAACCAATAGGACTGAGACTTTCTCTGTCCAGTTGGAGCTGTGCAGCTATATCCTCACTTGCATCCTAACTAACCAATCAGAAGCTCCATTCTGACAAATTCAGACAAGTCCAATCAAACTGTGGGGATTTGGAGTCCTCATTTGCATAGAAATGGACCAATCATGGAATCAGGGAGGGCACTCTTTTTTATATAAATCAACTTCCCCTCTGTCTCAGTGGAGCACACTTTCAGTTTCCAGCAAAGACTGCATTTTCCTTCTGGAGCTGTAACATTGAAGCTGTCTCACCAGACTTGACCTGTTAGAACTGGAGTTGAATTGCAACACTTTAGTGTAGGGATGTGGATGTCCTACTGGTGTGGTGAGGAGTGGAACTGCAATATCAGGGCTACCTTGCCCCAAGGCTACCTCGTAGCCATGCTGTTCCACAGCCGTGCTGTATCATAATTGAGCTATAACACCATTAAGCTGTATCACAGTTGCGCTGTTAGCACTGAATAAAGTCTCCCCCTTCACCTTATCCCAAAGTGGGGACTCTTGTTGGCTTTGAATTGGTGGCTACGACCTTCAGTTGACATTAATAATAGCTTGATCTGTGTCACTTCAAAATCATGTAAAATATACATCTTCTAGGAGTGACACTAAGTTTTATGTCTTTATTTTAAAATAAGAGCTTTTATTTTCATTATATTATCTGCTAGGATATGTTATAAAAGAGGTGGTTTTTATCCTTTTTCACAAATTGCTCCCAGTTATTGATAAGTTGCAAATGCATGACTCTTCCCTAAAACCACTTTGGCTAGTATACAGTTTGAGTGCAATGGATACTGTGCAGAGTTCAAAATTAGTTCATCTAGTTTAAATTTTGCTTTAAGTCATATTTGGCAGATTAAACTACAAGCATCTTGCCTACAGGATATTTAACAACTGTCTCCTGATTATCACTTCCTACAGTATAATTATGATTATGTCTTTTTCCTCTACTTTCTCCTGAAACTCTCATTCTTTAAAATTCAGTATGTTGTGTTTCTATAATAGTTTCTCTTCTCTCCCCAAGAAGAAATGAATACATCCTTTTTCATATTTTCAAAATGTTATCATTCTTTAAATTCTATTTCATTCTATCTTTAGTAATGGATGCACAGTTTGGAACTAAGGAGTGCCACATTTTCCAGAATCTTAGATGACATGACAACCAAGAAAGAAAAGAAGAATATAAAACACAGAACTTAATTATACTTTTGTCAGCTTTGGGAAGATAAGACTAAGAAAATAATCATAAGATGAATAATCTATAACTACATTACACAGCTGTGCATATTTACAAGCAAGGAAGATAATGTTTGTTTGACTTTCATCTCAGATTCTCATTTTAAGGAAGCAAACTAAAAATCTAAAATAAAAGTGTTTTGGAAATATTGATGTGATGTTCTACATTGATTCTGTGTGAACCATTTTCCTTATTATTTAAGGATTTTTCCATCTACCCAAAAATAGAAAGGAGAAATCTGAAAGAAAAATATAGAATTTATGATTAAAAAGGAATATTAAAGATAATACTTCAGGAATGGTAGAGTAAAGATATCTGTAAATTTGTTCCTCAATAAAAAGAACAAAAACACTGGCAAATTTTTTCAAAGTAAATTTTTGCAGAACTCTGGAAATTAACCTAAGAATTGTAAAAATTGAAGCAGTGTTTATTTAGAAAAACTGCTGACCTTCCCAAAGAAAAATAGAATTTATCACATTGTAACCTGATGTACTTCCATCCCTCGCTCCTCAGCAACCTGGTTCTCTCACAAAACCAGTAGACTTGATCCATGGTAATTGTAAAGAATAGCATCCTTTCACTTCTAGATGGAGCAGATAAGATTGGTAGTTGCTCAAAATGTCCCATCCACAGAGCACCTGACTATTTGAAATATGTTACGGCTGCCATAAAAAGCTTTATAAAAAGAGAGTTGCTATATTTGACCTCACTCTGAGGTCATTCTTCTCAGGACATTTGCAAAAATGACCCTTCAAAGTTGCAAGAAAAAAATTATTCATCATATACAATATTTCCCCAGTAAGATTAACAGTTAAATTGGCAGCAAGGATCACAGAGGCAAAAGGCAACAGGATGACATATAGAAAGACTTTAAAGAAATAAAATGTCAACCAAGAATTTTATGTCCAGCAAAACTGTCCTTTAAAAATGGATATTTTAGGGTATTCCCAAATTAAAAACAAACAAAAGCGAGAACATATGTCTCTAGCTAACTTACTCTACAAGAAAGTCTAAAGAGAGTTCTTGAAACTGAAATGAAAAGATTCTAGATTGTAACTTGAATCTACACTAAAAAAATTAGTGATTGATAAAATAAGTACATAGGTAATATAAAAACATAAAACTATGTATTTTATACTTTTAAGTTACTCTTTCCAATATGATTTAAAGGATAATTGCATAAAGATGTGATTATAAAACTGTGTTGATGGACTTATAATATAGAAATATGTAGTTTGTATGATAATGATAAAGGAATGGTGGAGAAACAAAGCCATAATAGAATAAGTTTATGTTATTGAAATTAGGTTAATATTAATATTAAATAGATTGTTTGAAATGAAGATTCTGGTTTAATCCACAAGACAACTAAGAAAATAACTCAAAAGATAATGCAAAATTATAATAAGGGAGTTAAAGTGGTACATTAAGAAGAATATTTTTAACACAGAAATGAAAGAATAGAAGGATAAAGATATAAGATATAATAAAAAAATAGTAATATGACTGATATTGAATCCTACCGAATCAGTAATTTTATTAAATGAAATGAATTAAATGTTCCACTTTCAATAATGGATAGAAAAACCATGCAAAAGATCATTAAAGATATTGAAGAAATGAAGAATAGTATAAGCCAAACAAATTCAGCAATTTTGTAAGGTACATAGTTAATATACAAAAATTAATTGTATTTCTATACATTAAGAATAAACAATCAGAAAATAAAATTAAGAACACTTATTTATAATAGCACCAAAATAATAAAATATGTATAATTTAACAAAAAACATATAAGAGTTGTATATCAAAAATATTTTTAAATGAATAAATTAAAGGAGATCCAAATAAATGAAAAGGCATCTCACATTCATGAATTGGAAGACTTAATATTGTTCATATGGCAACATTCACCAAATTGATCTACAAATTTAGCACAATTCCTATTAAAATTTCAGCTGGCTTTTTTGTAGAAATTGACAAGCTGATCCCCAAATTTGTATTGAAATACAAGGCACCCGTAATCATCAAAACAATTTTGAATCTTTAAAAAAAAAAGTTTTTCAAATTTTCTATAATCATGACAGTGAGATAATGATATGAAAAGATACATATATAGGTTGGAAGAATGGAATTGAGGTACAGTGCAGAACTATATAGTAGCACTGCCATTTGCATTATGACCTACTTGTCCTTTCAATATCTTCTCACTACTCAAACCCTTTATAGAAATAGGCATGGGGATAATGAGAAGAATCTACTCTCGTTCATTCATTCTCTGTCTTTATCTCTTTCTTTGTAGTCTTGGAGATTTCCTACTTAGTAGAATATAATTTCACTTTTTAATTTTGTATTTATTATACTTTTTTTCTTTTTGAGGTACTCTGATAAAATCAAAATGGAGAGAGTCCAATTTTAACATCCTCAGTAAAAATTTCTACAACATAAAGCATACTCCCTTATACCCCCCTACACACACACACACACACACACACACACTGACAGCTCTCCCTGTAATTCACCATGACGGAGTAGATCTACCAGTGTGGTGTGGTAACCATCACAAGTTTAAAAATGGCCTAAGATTCTGAAAAAAAGACAAAATACAAATGGAGAGATATTACTGATTTATTTAGGACGGTGTTGACTCTACTGTGGGGCAATGACCACATGAAGACTCAACAATGGTGATATTAATAGGATGCTGAAACCAGGAGAACTACCCATCAATAAAGGAAAACTACTAGCAAGAACAAATGGCAGCACAAACAACAAAAATGCTTAATTAAAAAAAAGCAGAGTGATAAGATCTAAGAATATTCATAAGAATGTAGACATTCATTCTCTTTACTATATCCTTCCCACTCTTTGCCCCTCAACTTCCATAAGAGTAACAGTTATATCTAGGCTTTATTTTGATATTAATATATATTAATACATGTGATTAGCAACAACACTATAAGGCTAAAATAAGCCTTGTTTTCTTTTTTAATTCTAAAAATCCACTGGCTGACATGAACAATAGCAACAGAGAAAAATCAATTGACCTACGAACCCGTACACCCAGGATCTGCATTGTGAATGCTGTGTAGTGTGTGTCATTTCAAATGAAGCCTGTCTGATTAGATGATTCATGACCCCCATTTACAAATTAGGAGGCAGTGTCTGGAATATGTGAAAGGTTATTCTTGGTCTCTAATTTGTGCCTGTGCAAAGTGAAAGTCATTGTTTTGTTTTTCCTTCAAGCAAAAGAAGTTGTTAGAGAAAGTACAATTATCACAATGCCTATAATTAAGGATATAAGTAATACACAATTCTAGAATGATTCACAACATGTTAGCTTTGTTTTAATTTTGACTACATGGGAAGAAATTTTAAGTAGAACCCAACAAGTTGGAAAACTGATAGGTATAAATAGGAGCTAATTAGCTTTTAGATCATTGTGCCAAGATGATTCATACAGGAAAAATAAAAGCTACCTTTAGTTACACAGAGGAAAGCCAATGCAAATATTTAAGTGAAATATATCAATTTATACAATGTTGACATGCAGTTATTTGGCCCTTGATATACTACTCCAATCAAATTATCATAAACTTTGGCAGTATTCATTTCTTTTAAAAATGGTTTTCTAATTTATATGTTCAGAATAATAAGCCAACTTTCGTTTACATATACAAATATTTATTTACATATACATAAATAAATATTACAAATACTTATTTATTAAGTATATATATAATAAAATTGATCTCTACATATTAAACTAAACATTACATACAGAAAATTTTATCTATGCATAATGAAACTTCGACACTAAGTATAAAAAGTGCTATTTTTATTTTTCCAAGTTTCTAAACAGAAAAGTTAAAAAAGAAATGTTGGAAGACCAAATTGGATCTGAATATGAAGATAGAATTGAATGTAAATACCTTAAGAATTTTGAATGAAAACTATTAAAACATGCTGTTTTAGTTTAGTTTAGAGGGTCAATAAATTATAGTGGATTAAGGAAAGTTTAGTTTTGTAGTAAATTTTTTTTGAGTTTTAATTCAAATCCACATTTTATATACAGTGGGAAAATTAACTTGACTCTTGATTTATTCATCAATTAAATTAATATTAGAAATTTAGCCTCATAAAGTTATTGTGAGGAATATACAATACAAAGTTTGTAAAATGCATACCGAAGTTCAAAGCACTTAATAAATGCTAAGCACTGCATAAATATTTACTGCCATTATTATGGAGTTTTGTTTTGTTTCTAACTAGTCAAGTCAGCAAGCATGCATTGATAAAGATACTAAATGCTTATATAGGTGAAAGTTTTGTGTTTTGCTAAACATGTGTTGAATGTATTAGAATTTTATCAAACTAGTAAAGCACATTTAAAGAACGTATTTTAAGTGTAAAAGTAATACATTTATTTTTTGACAAGATTTTTTTGAACATCTTTCATATGCTGGGCATAATGTGAGGTATTCGGGATAAAAGGGTTATAAAAATATAGTCCCTACCATAATGGAGTTTATAATCAAGGTAGCAGAGATATTAATTAAACAATTATAGAAATAATGTGAATTTGCTGGTGTGATAAATCTATTGAAAGAAAAGTACATGATAACATGTGAAAGATGAAGGATTTGACCAAGTCAGGGAGGTTAGGAGGCTTCTGGGAAGATTATAGTTAAAATACTATTTTAGATTCTTAGAATTATAATAGTTAGTACTGAACATATAGCAAAATGTTGCCTTAATAACATTTAAGGACATTTCAGTTTAATTTGGAAAGTAAAATAAATTAAACTGTACTATTTCAGTATAAATTAACACATACAGTTAAACAATTTTGTAGGAAACACCTGGATAAAGCTTCCAGGTGACAAAATCTAATTCAATTCTTTCTCTTTCTAACAGGATTTTCTGTGAAGATTCTTCAATATGTACACTTCTTATGCAATAATTATTTTCAAACTGAAGTATTGCTTGGGTGCTCTGAAATAAACTTGAATGATTATGTCTCATCCAGATTTTTTTTAAAAGAACACTTTTGAATGTAATTTTATTTAAGGGAAGTGAGGGAATTACAAAAGTAACCTGTGAGAAATGTTACCTGTGTAATCATTTGCCTTCCTAATATATAAATTTTTAGTTCTAAACAGGACTATAATGAAATAAATCATGAAAAAAAAAAAGCATGCTGAGTTGCATACTGCATTGTCCTGGTAAACAGGGTTGTATTATGTTAAGTATTTCTGTCCAGTGAAGATAAACAAGCGCTTTTTCTGCCTCTGAAGGACAGCTATTCTCCTTCTTTACAGAGAGAGAGAGAGCCTGGATTTTCAAGACCTAAAGGAATATAAATTATTTACTTTCTAAGTTTCCTTCATATGGAGACTTCAAAAATTGGTAATGCGTAACTTTTTTGAATAACATTACTGCATTCATATCAAGGAAATTGGCCCTGATAAATGCTTACGTTCCTCAAGCATATATGCAACAAATATATATTAAAAGACATTGGTAAAGGCGGGATGAGAACATAGGTATAATTCTTTTCACTCTTCAAAGTCCAGGCTACCTAAAAGTGGTCGTTTATGTGATTCACTAGCATGTAGGCTGACAGATGTGCCACCATCTTTTGTCACTTGGGATTAAGAATCTTTGGTTAGGGGTGACATCACCAAGATGGCAACATGGGTTGCTCGTGACTTCACTCCCCCCACCCACAAGAAGAACAACTAACAACTATTGAAGAAAAACATACCAGTGAGAGAATTCTAGAACATGGCAGTAAGGCGGAAACACCCCCTGTATCACAGAGACCAAGACAGACTGCATGACAAGGGTAAGAGATATGGTTGCACTTTGACCACATCGCCCCACCCTGAGGCAACCAGCAACTCTCCCAGCATTGTGGGTCACTTTGTGGGAACCCCTACTTTGATTTTGGACCACAGAGATTGTAGGGGAATTTGTAGGGCTCAACCACTAGGAATCTGACTGACACAGAGGTAGGGGCTTGCAACAACCAGCACACAGATCTTGGCAGAACAAGTTTATACCTCCAGTGCCCAAGTAGTAATCCAGACCAGCAGCTTTGAACAAAGTCGGGCATATTCTGACCAGAAAACTTGGCAGGGTGCAGATACCAACATCAGGTATCAAGGATCATTAAAAAAAAAAAAAAAGTAAACACGACATCACTAAAGGAAACTAATAAAGTGCTAACAACTGAACCTAAAGAAATAGAGATCTATGAACTGTCAAACAAAGAATTCAGAAAGAACCTCTTAAGGAAGTTCAGTGAACTACAAGAAAACACAGACAGACAATTAACCAAAATGAGAAAAACAACACATGAACAAAACAAGAAGTTCAACAAAGATATAGCAAGAATAAAAAAGGAGAAGGAGGAGAAAAGAAGGAGGAGGAGAAGAAGAAGATGAAGAAAGAAAAAAAGTCCTAGAATTGAAAAATAAATCATTGAACTGAAGCATTCAACAGAGAGTTTCAAAAGTAGATTCAACCATGCAGAGGAAAGAATCAGTGACCTGAAGGATAAGACATTGGAAACTACCCAATCAGAGGAGTGAAAAGAAAAACGAATGAAAAAAAAGTGAAGAAAGCCTATGTGAATTATGGGACACAATGAAAAGGAAGATTTGCATCGTGGGAATTCCAGAAGGAGAAGAGAAAGGGTCATATTTGAAACATAATTGCTGAAAACTTCCCAAACCTGGAGACAGCTGGACATCCAGGTCCATGAGGCCCAAAGGATCCGGAATAGGTTGAACTCGAATAGGGCTACACTGAGATATGTTATTAATAAATAGTCAAAGAAAGAATTTTGAGAACAGTAAGAAAAAGACCAAGAATTCTAGGAGCCCTGCCGTTTCAACCACTGGCCATTGAAGGACCAGAGGCTCTTCTTGAATCAGTATTCGGCATCAGTCTACTCCCTGGATGGCTTCCCGCACCAGGCCCTCTAGAACTGCTGCATGAGCATCGTTTGTGGCTCCATCTTGTGCCTCTATCATGATTGAGGTCCCCTCCCACTGCCCTGCCCACACTGACAATAAAGTTCTCTTGACTTTGAAAAAATAATATTCTAGACCTGGAAAAGCTGTCATTCAGAAACAAGAAAGGGATAAAGACTTTCCTGAAAAAACAAAAGCTGAGGGAGTCATTACCACCAGACCTGCCTAAGAAGATATGTTAAAGAGAGTTCTTTAAGTGGAAGTAAAAAGATACTAACATCATAAAAATATAAAAAGTTATAAATCTCACTGGTAATGGTAAATATATAGTCATAGCTAGAGTCTGAAAAATAGTAATAACTGCATAATTTATTTATAACTCTAGTTTAAAAGTTAAAAAACAACAGTAAAAATAATAACTACAATAATCTATTGGTTACACAGTATAAAAACAATGTAAATTATAACAGCAATAAATGGGGAATAGGACTAAAAGCGTAAGTTTATGAATTCTGCTGCTGTTAAGTTGCTATCAGTTTAAAATAGGGTGTTATAAACTTTAGAAGGTCAAAAGGTACAAACTTCCACTTATCAGATAAATAAGTATAAGGGATGTACTTATTTATGATGAATACAGCTAACGTTGCTATATGATATATAGGAAAGTTTTTAAGAGAGTAAATTGTTATCATAAGAATTTTTTCTTTTTTTTTCTTTTATATGAGAAATTGGATATTAGTTACACCTATTCAGTAATCATTTCACATGTATGTAAATTAAACCATCGTGCTCTACATCTTAAACGTATACAGTGATGTATGTCAATTATTTCTCAGTAAAATGTGAAAAAATGAAGAGAAGTTTATGAAAGAAAAAAATCTGAAGGAAATTATAAGGATTTGAAAAGTTGATATAACTAATGTGTTGAAAAATAAATTAATTTATAATCAATATTTAATGGTTCTAATAAAGTTTTTTTTTTTTTTTTTAAGAAAATAAAGAATCTTTGGTCAAAATAGTGGATGTAAAGTGTAACTACAGATAGTCCTCTCTCTCTTGCCCAAATCTTACCAGAAACTTTGTAGCAATATCTCTTTTATCCCTTAGTCAGTACATAGCTGGTAAAAACACACACAAAAATTTGAGCTAACTGGAAAAACAATGGTCTTCCTTCTTTCCCTTTATGAAAACTTCTTCTAGAGTCTTGGTGAAGGTAAGGGATAAAATATTTTCTTGGTAAATTGGAAGCACAAGATGTATTATCCCAGCGGGACTTATATATTAAGAAGCTTCTCAAGCTTTATTAAAATAATGGACTAATTCTGGAATTTTGGGTTTAAATGGATATGAGAAATTGAAATTGAATTAGTAAGACAATACGTCTTCCCAGTTTTCTTCTGCTTTGCTTTGGACTTGAAGGAGCTAGTACATATGCCTATATTCCACATCTGAGTTTGGAATCTAGTAAGAAGTAGAAAGAGGAATCAGGCAGACGGAAATATGTCACCTTTTGTGTTGCTGAACCCCAGTTTAGAGAATACGGTTTCAGGCTCTTAGCCAGGTTGACTTGGGACAGGCTACCAAAGGAAAAGTTTGAGTTTCCAGAGTAAATACAGAATGAGATTTGCTGCAAAATTTCCCAAGGGGAGGAAAACAGAAAGAAAGCAAATCTCTATGCCTTAATTAGATCCTATCAAGCTATAAATATGAATCAGTGATTGCCCTTTACCAATTGAGTGGTTCAGAAATCTTCCTCTATGGAGAGGAGTAAGGAGTGAACAGTTGGCAGGCATACTTATATTTAAGTTATCTTAAGGAAATCAACTAAATCCATACCTCTCTCCTTCTGTTAGTCCCTAATTGGTATTTTCACATCCACTCTTGCCTTTTTTATTCATAAAATTGTTTCTTAATAAACATTTTATTTTGGAATAATTTTAGATTTACAGAAAAGTTGAGAGAGTTCATAAATATCCTTCAGCCAGATTTCTCTAATTTTAACAGCCTACAGAATGGTACATTTGTCAAAAATCAAGAAATTAACACTAGTACCATACTGTTAACTAAACGAAGACTTTATTCAGTTCTCACTGCTTTTCACTAGTATCTTGTTATTCCAAAAACTAACACTGTTTTCATATGTAAATTTATACTATTTAGGTATGATAAGACCATCGTGTCAGGAGATAATTGTCATTGAAAAGACAGTTCGTTAGTCATAGTTTCCAAGAGGACCTGGAACACCACACCATGGGGAAGCATGAGGGTTAGTCAGGAAGCAGGTGGAGCTGGGAAAAGGGTGGACAAGAGCCCTCATTTTGGTTTTGAAAGGAAAGAATGTGAGAGCCAAAGTAAGCAAGCTAAGTAGGTTTAGGATCAGATAATTTGAAATGTGATTGGATTCCGAGGTGAAGGATTGTTTCTGTTTGTCTGGTACCAGGCCCAAGTGTGAGAACCCTGTGAGAACCTGATAAGAACATGATTGGGTAATGTGCTTCTGTTATGGCGCGAACGATTCTGAGACCCACGGAGCCAATTGAGATTAATTATGAGCCTTTATTAGCCGGCCGGCGACTGACTCTCTACCACGCAGGGCTAGAGGAGATCAGCCCCGAGCTTTCAGAGCAGGCAGCTAATAAAGCTCAAGACCATATCCTGGTGGTCTCCTGAACAAGCCAGCAGATTACAGAAGTGGAAGTTGGCTTTTAGCATATCTTTGCCTGGAACTACACCCTTAATTAACAAGTAAATGGATTACAGAAGCAGACATTGGCCATCTACATATTATATACAATACACTTCCTAAACCACACACAAGCAAGTAGGACAACTTCTGATATCTAAAGATATTTCTTCCCTGTAGCTGACTTAGCTAGTTTGCTCACTTGAAAATTTTCCACCCTTAACACTTCCAGTTGGTTGGAAAGGCACATTCCTGAGTGAGTTGTTTGCCATGTCTAGGAATTAGCTAACCCTGGAACGGACAGCAAGGCCCTAAGATGACAAACAATCAGAATAAAAAGACATGCTTAACATAAATGCAGATAGCAAATTTTATTTTGCCTTCTGGCTGCTTTTCACGTAGCAGCATAATATGCAACACATTCTAAAAGTTGCTCTTTGATCTGTAATCTGTGCTCTGCCTTCTTCATGAGACTTACTTTGTACCTTTTCCCCATATATCTTTTCTCTGGTCTTCAGCCATACTGGCCATGTTTTACCTCCATGAAAATATTAAAAAATAATAATAATTTAGAATCTTTGTAAATAAAGTGATTTCTGCTGTGTACCTCTCTCTCTCTCTCCCCACCCACCCCCGCTCCCCCTCTTTCTCTCATACACATGATGCAGGACTGGGCAGATTTCCCGAAGTGACAGGGAGACCAAGCCTTGTACAGAGAGAAGAAGAGGGTCCTTTTGCAGAGAGTGAAGAAAGAATTCAATACACACACTAAAGTTAGAGTCAAAAATAAAGTTTATTAGAAAAGAGGTAACCACTCCACAGACAGAGTGTGGTCTCCCCTCAGAGGCAGAGAGTGAGAGAGATATTGAGGGACAGAGACAGAGTAAAGGAACTGAAAGGGGCCCTGCGTGTTTAGGGAATTCAGTTTATATGTCAAACTTTAGTTCCCATTTCTTTTGATATGCACATACAGTGAGGACTGGGAAGGGTATGTAGCCTGAAAAGGTAAGAATATGTAGAGTGAAAGGCCTGCTGGCAGTTCCCAGCCTTTAATTCCTAGGTTCTCCATGGTTTTAGCCACAGGGAATGACTACCTCTTGGTTCTTGTTCCTCCTTCACAGGTGTGGAGAATGGGTTGTTTGAAATCCAGCAGAAATCTTCCTTTGTTCTGCAGGTGTCCTCCTGACCTGGCTGCAGGGCTTATCATTGCATTGCAGTCTCTGAATGTGGCTTGATTAATATTTTCATTCTCTTGCCTCCTCCCTACATTACGTACACATATATCCATACAAGAGGTTAACTTCTACAGTCTGTCAGCTATCAGCTTAAATGTTGATTCTACAAAGAAATGAAAATAAATTAATTACAAATAAATTCAGAATTAGTTCTAAAGTCTTGGGATAGATTTGAATTGAAAACTTCACAAGGAAGTCCCATAGCGGATGCTGTAGTTCTTGATGTTACTTTATATCATGATATAAAAGGACAAATGTTTCCCATTTTATGATGTGATCTTTAATCACTCAGTTATGGTTGTAGTTTCTAGATTTTTACATTGTAAAGGTAATGTCTTTTTCCTTTACAATTAACAGGTAAAGTAATGATGGTGCTCTAGCACCTTGCAATTAGACAGTCTTCATTACCTTTTCAAATTCTAGTAGTTTTTAGCATCCAAAGATGAATCTTGACTGAATCAATTATTTCAGAGGAGTTACAAGGGTGATTTTAAACTACCATTGCTTTTACAATTCTTACCTGGCATTCTCTTATTTAAAAGAAGAAGAAGGTGGAGGAGAAAGAAGAAGAAAGGGAGAGGGAGTAAGGGGAGCGGGAAGGAAAGAGTGAAGAGAGAGAGAGAGAAGAGAAAATAAAAAGGGCTCTCTTTGATCAAGTGCGACTAAATTATAGTGTCTTCTAACAAAGCAAGCTAAATACTTATGTGTGTATTTCTTTCTCTTTAATTATCATTTTCAGTGTAAGAACTTGGTGTAAGAGTGATCTCCAATGGGCAGTGAATTACATTTCTCTCACTAAAAGCATTCATAGATTTTTATTTACTTAATATTTTACATTCAATTTTGATCAGTGCTATACTTATTATATATATTATCATATTGTCCCAAATTTGCTAGGGAAATTTATCCTTCTTTAAATGTTGTAATGCCTGGAAGAATGATAATACCTTTTGTTTGGGCCATGGTAACTTATGCAATGTTAAGAACTTATTTGTGACTATATATCTTTAATGTCTTGGTGATATTTGAAATAACAGGTTCTCATTTTATGTCTTTTAACTTCTGAATGCATTTCCCCACACGATTTTTTAAAAGGATGCATTTTCTTTGTTACCCTTAAAAATGATGTCCATTCATTATGTTCATAGGCCCATAGCCAGAGGAATGATTAAAATGAACTAATTTTAACGACCCATATCCTGTGTGTAAATTACTTTTTTCTTCAAAGATTCCTCTTGCAAGCTTTTTTTTAAAAATTTAATCTTTAAGAATGCTAAGAATGACTCTTAATTTTATGTTCTAAATCAGCATTAATTTTCTATTTTATAACTTCGCACTTAAGTTTCTAAGGTGTGCTTGCTAAATGATTTATTTTTTAAACAGTAATTTATATACATATGAGCTCTTCCAGGAAACACAAAAGCTTTTCCACTGAGGGTTATAAAAGCAGAAAAGATGGCAGCATACAATTTTCACAAATGAACTTTTAATAAGAATACACTGCCAAATCACAACGATTTATATGCAATTGTAAAATATAAATACTTAATGTGGTTTCTAAGGCACAGACTTGTATTGAATCAGTCACCTTCATAAGTCATGGGTGTTGATTTTTTAAAACATTATTGATTTGTTAAAGAAAAAGGTATCTCGGGTCTATAATTTTTTTCATTATGAAACACTAAGTAGCTAGAGGCTTTTCAAATGGTTCAGCTTAAGAGAATCTATTTTTGAAAGATCAACTTTGAACTTTTCTTCTAGTCCATATGTTAACAGTCTCTAGGACCATTTGGACTGTAATTGAAAATATGCTTTTTATTTAGCCAGCTTTTATTAAATTGGTTCTTGTGTGTTTTGATGATGGTTGGCAAAGGTGCATCACTCGGGACATTAAAAATAATGTGGACATATTAATACCACCATAAAACATATTTTTGGTAGCCTCAGGTACAGAGAATTTAGCAAAGCATACTTACCTGTTGATGCTACATTGTCACCATGTTGTAGTGTAGGGCTGTCATTTTAATTTTTTCTCATTCATCATTGATCTCATTTTCTCCTCCACCTCTACTGCTCCATCAACTCCTTTAATATTATTAAAGCATTACAATCACCATAGGGAAATTGTGACAAATTGTAAATAACAGCTCCCAATATAGGAGATCTACATTTATCACTGGTAGTGTGTAATCTGGTCAATGACTGTCTATGTTGTGATCCATCATATTTGAGATTCTGTAACAGACCTTCTTCCACCCCCCAAGAAAAGAAAATTTTATATGTTGACATTTTAATCCACAGTTCCTCGGAATATGAGTTTATTTGGAAATAAGGATGATGTAATTAGTTAAGATGAGGTCATACTTCAGAATGACTTGTTTCGTTACAAAGGGGGAAATTTGGCATAGCCACGCATACAAGGCAGATGCTGGTTATCTATAAGCCAGGAAGACCTGGAATGGATCCTTCTCTCACAGCAATCAGAAGAAACCAAACCTGCCAACACCCTGATTCCAGCCTTCTAGACTCCAGAACTCAGTTGTTTAAGCATTGTTTCTTGTACTTTGTTACAACAGAGCTAGCAAACTAATACACATTATTACTGCATTTTTATAAGGGTGGCTAAAAGATAAGCCAATATGCTATAATGATTTTTAAAGGAGTATGCATGTAAAGAATATGTTATTTTCTATTCAACTTAGTGAAGAATATAATATACTTGTTTACAACATGGGGACTCAAATTTGAATTGACACTTGCCTATATGATTTATCTAATTTTATTTTATTATAGACTATAGCCATAGATGTCTCCACATCATTGAGTGTAATCGTACTTTGAAGTATCTGGAGCTAAATTGGCTGACATTTTCTCAGGCTGAGAAAAAATGTGTGTATTATGTCCAGGAAACTCTCTCTATGGTGTTCAGAAGCATTATCTGCAGATAAAAGATAAAACTGCCAACTCGATGGATCATCTCAGCAAGCTTTCTTTTCACTACACCCATGGCTTTCCAAGAGCTTGAAAGAAAGTGGATACTTATCTTCTTTTTATGATTGGCCAATGTAATTAAAAGGAAGTAATGACATTTCCATTGTATTAGGTAGAATGTTAAATCAATATTATACTGTCACTTCATTTGATTCTTAAGCTGACAAAACACTCAGTTTTATGAAATCAATTTTGGAGATTTTTCTTTTACTTTAACTCTATAAGGCAGATTTTTACCCCAATTACTTAAGGCACTTTATTAATACACTGGCAAAAGATGTTGGAAATACACCAGTGTCACATTTTGGAACAATTTTATAAATAATAACCTACTATTCAAATTCAAGGCAGATATTTAGTTATGAGTTTTTATATTTCTATCAACAAAAGATATATAAGTTAAAACAGTTATATTTATAAAACTTTAGACTTTAAAATTTAGAGCGATTATTTAAGAACACATAAATTTTATAGGTATTTGCCAACTCTAAATTTGAAATGAAAATTATTTCTAGCCTTCTGTTAATTTTAATCTAGTTTCAAATTATACAATGTGACTTTCAATTATTTACATCCTTTTTCTCTCTGATTTTGTCTCAGAAGGCTGTTCTCAACAACTTCTCAACTAAGCATCAAAATCTCAACCAAGTTCTCTTCTTTTAGCACATAGAAAATATTGGATCCCAAAGAAAATATTTTCCTTGCTTTCTAGTTTAATGATGTATTACCTTTCTACTTTTACTCTCTGAGAAAAAGATGAGACAGATTTCCATTTATTAAATGCTATATAACTCTTCATTAAAATTATAAGCAATTTTTCTATTCACTTTGCTTTCTAACAATGGAATTTTATATTTTCTCTCTCTCATGCCTTCCTTTTCTCAGGATCCTAGGTATTTTTTTTAACAGATGAGTGGTAAAATTAAAGCCAAATTCATTAATATCATGTTTCAGTCAGAGTTTGGTCAGGAAAGCAGATATGTTCTAGGTATTTTAACAAAGAGAATTTAGCATAAAGAATTGATGTGGTAGTTATTAGCAAATTTAGAAAGAAAAAGAAAGGAAAGGAAAACAAAGAAAGGAAAAACTAAGGCAGCACACAGATAGTGAGTGCAAGAAAGAGCTAAACCCCTACGATTAAGGAAACTGTGGCCATTGGGCCAAATCCAGTTGGGCATGTAATTATTACGGCAAACTAAAAGTGATCTTTTACATTTAAAATGTTTATATAGATACCTACATACTATCATCAATTTTACATCTTGGCCTACAGAACTCAAAATATTTACCACCTGAGCCTTTGATAAAAAGTTTATCAAGCCCTCGACTGGGGGAATGAAGGGAAGAGGTCTTGTGATAAGGTTCCAAGGAGCTGGGTCTCTCACAACTCTGCTAAAATATCTGAGAGATTTGCCTTCAGCTGCTTCAGAGAATGCCAAAAGAAGTTGAAGACTAGAAACAGCTGCAGCTGTTTCAGCTGCGGGCTGAAGGGCCATTGCTGGGGGTCACTGAGATGAACAGTATGCAGTCAGGAGCAGTACATTTTTGCTCCCTGCTCTCCTTCAGTAGCCCTCTACTCCTCCCTACCTGTGGTTTGCAGAGCTCTAGCTCCAGCTTTACAATGCTGGGAACTTTGAATAGTTAGAGCTGAATGACTATTGTTATTAACCAAGGTGGTATTCTAGATACCTCTGAATTGTCTGAGAGGAGATATGATTTTCGTTTAGATGACATCATGTTTAAGTCGGAAAGAGACAATAAAGTATTCCTAAAGAAAATACTCAGAACATCTGAATCTATTAAATATGTTTTACTTGCTCTCTGTTCTAATTCTAGGCCATGTATTTATTGTCATGTACAAATATTAAGAGTTTCTTGAATTCACTGCAGTCTCTTTATATTATTCAGAATAAAGAGCTGTTGGGCTTCCAAGTGGCTTCTTTGCATAGGTGCACAATTAGGATGGTAGCAAACTTAAGTCAATGCTAACTGCCCCTGTATTAAGAACAAATATCCCCATTTCTCTCTCCCCACAAGTCATTCATGTGAGTCAATCAAAGTAAGCACTGGTCATTACCTTAACCCAGAGTTTTACTTTTAGTGGTGTAGTGCAGAAATGCAGATAATGGAACCAACAACTAATTCTCTCTACCCAATATCCTGAGTCATAAATTAGCATAGGTTCATGGTCTTGTTCTCCATATGTCACTGGATGGATAAGATATATAATGAATATAATCATAATATATATTATTGGATTATTATTTGACTACTACATCTATGTTTCCAGGACAAATAAAAAAAGTCAAGTTGAATCTCAGAGCACAATCCAAATTAGCAGAATACATGAATTGTAAAGACAAGACTGTGACCAGGACTCTACCTCATGACATCCACTTCTAACTCTGGTGTGAAATGGAGACCTGAAAAAATGCAAGATTTTTTTAGATAATATCCAAATGTAAAATACTGTGGAGCTAAAAGAGATGGTTTAATATTGAGCTCCTATAGTCTGATAAGCCTCCATTTTCACCATATATTTAGGTATTTTATTTATTTTGTCATGTTTAGTGTAAAAATGATTTAAAATGTAAACGCGGTTGTTTATGAGTAAGAGAGAAAAAAACACTGACATACAGTTTCAAATAATTCCCAACTTCGGCCTTATTTTGAACATGTAGAATTCATAAGAATGAAATAAAAATGTATTTTTTTTTCTTTCATGTTGTTCATATAAACCCATTCTGTGTATTTAATTTTTCTCTGCACTTCTGAATAAAGTCTAAGCTATTTCCCACAACTTTTATTGATATTTAGATTCAAATTTTCAGATCACATCAATCGCCAAAAACCCATAGCTCAAAAAATAAATGTAATTTTAGTGTATAGCCACTTCTTCAATATTCATTAAAATTAAAGCATCTCTTATTTCCTAACTTGGGCTGCTTCTTATACAGAAGCCTGCAATAGAAAGACAAAGTGTGATCATTTTTCTTCTGTTCATAAGTGTTGCTTTTCTTCTAGTCCAAGCTCACTCCTAGCACTTCAGCCTCATTTTCTGATTTCTCCAGCGTTGCAGTGAGGAGAGACTAGGAGGATTGAATTTGTGGGCTTTTCTCCATCACAATAGATCATTCCTCTTTAGATACCTTAACCTTTCTCTCCTCCATCTGTCTGTTTAGCACTCTATTCTCAACTTCTGGTTTATGATAGTAAACTCCATAACTGTCTTGGAAAAAAATCCCTTTAAAACAGCTCCAAGCCAGTTCTCTTTATTGTTCGTTTTTAAATGGAATATACTCTGACATCTTTTGTCCAAATAAATTCTGAAAATGAAAACTGTCTCCTATACAGCCATCTCATCTCAGTTAATTAGATGGTCAGCCAGTATCCTCTCAGACTTTCAGGCTTTTCTAGGCATGAGTATAGAACAAGCCATTGTACATCTTTTCTCCCAAGATGTCAAAGAAAACAGGCCCAACTCTCTTGGATGGTTCCCTGGAATTCCTCTTATTGGGCTGAAAAAGAGGTGGAAGCATCATTCTTAATTACAGCTGCTGTGGAAAGAATCACACACACACCATAAAACAAGTTCTCCGAAGCACAACACCTATTTGCACCTTCAAATTCCTCACTTTTATACAGTCAAAGGATAAGAGCCTCAAGGTTGCAAAACTAATTTTTGAGCACCTCTTCTGTTCATCCTTTCCCTAGAAACCCCAAAGTCCTATTGTCTTGGGACATCTAGAATTTAGTCAGTAATAATCCTATTTGGTATCCAAATACAATGTGTAAAGGATAATAAGCAAAGTGGCAGAGTATCATAGATAATGCAAATATAATTTTTTAAATCATTTATACAATTTTCTTAAATTAGTTCATTATTAATTTCCTGCCAGGAAACCATTGCCCTAAGCAATGTATATAATTTTGATATGTCATTAACTCTTTTATACTGATACCTGAATGAATGGAAGATTTTTTTCCTCATTTCAGAACATAGAGAACTGTGTTAAGTATTTATTTTGAAATAAAATTTACTGTATAATTAATTGCGTATGAAATACATCATTTATTGCAGAATTAGTTTATCTCTTCAAGAGTTTTCCTGGGCTGCAATTGATCATACATATTTCATACTATTTTAAATTTGTACATTTTATATTTGGTATAATTTAGTTCTGTGTTAGAAAATGAATACCAAATATTATCTGAAGGTAAACTGTAGGGGAAGGTGCTTTATCTGGTAAACTAAAATGTTAGGTCATTAATCATATTCTCCATTACGTCTTTTTTTTTTACCTCAAGGATGTTACTTGCATTCAAGTCATACAAAAGAAGGCTTGTAAGTCACTGCTATATTTAAAGTGAGAAAGATGGACATATTTAATATTTGTTTAAATTCTCTTGATCTTCATTCTGTCCTCTTTCTAGCTTGATTTCATGTACTCTAGAGGCTAGAAAGTTATAAAAAGCCAACAATCAAAATAACATACCCCAAATTACATTGAACTAAGATTCTTCGTGTAGATGCACTCACATGAGACTTGCAGGAAGAAGAGAGAAAGGTGATCAAGTCAACCAGCATGAGAAGTTTGTGTCTTTTTGTTCTTTCTCTTCTAAAATAACTATGGTGGCTAATGTAAATTTTGAGTCTTTATTTCATAGACAACCACTGTCAGGTTGCTGCAGCATAGGTATTATAATAATGCCACTATTGTTTCTTCTGGCTGTCTTGCTGTGTATAATCCAAGTCTTGTTCTCTGGTCTATGTTTTTTAATAAATTCTTGTCTTATTAAACTAGCAAGAAGAAATTCTGTTTTTTGCAGCTAAGAACTCAGGCAGAGATTAAGACATTAGAATCCAAGGGCAATGTGAATGAGGAATTAGTGATTTTTCCAACCTTAATGGGTTCAAAATACTTACTTAAAATTGTTTTTGATGTCACCTGGAAAGAAGGATGGAGAAAAGGCGAATATTTTGTAGATAGAGTTCATGCTGTTATAGGGCAGTTTATGGTTATAAGAAATTCAAAACTGTGGAGTAGGCTGTTTCTTTCTAAGAAATATAATGAATAGAAAATCTGAAGTTTTTAAATCATCAGTTCAAGTCTTCGTCAGAGAATCAAAAAGCTTCAATGGCTGCTTTAAGTGTACCTTATATCTTGTATCTGCAGATCTCATTTACATTAAAAATCCACATCCCTTGCCAAGCCAAACATAAAATTTTGGTTACAAGTGTGTGGGAAACTTGGGAGAATACAGATAACTCCACGTAATGAAAACTCAAATCCCACTGAAACTTTCTTGCCAGTAGAAGCAGTAAATTTCCCCATCTCCTGAAATATTGAGGCTGTTTTTACATTTTTATTAAACTATGCCTGAAGTGTTACCATGCAATTTAATGTCATTTCTCTTGATGACTCTTCCCTTTCACACTCCATAGCCTCCAGATCAATACTAGAATTCAAATCAATAGCTAGAATTCAAACATTCTGTTAATTTATGACAATAAGAATCTGAGAGAGGCATATGAGAATATAAACTTGTGTTAGATACATAAAGGGACATGATTTTATATTGGCTAACTATATTGATATGAACTGAACAGAGATTTTTTAAAAAATCAAAATACAAGCTCAAGTAGCTATAAATAGCTATAACTGTTGGCAAACAAATTTTTGATTAGTGGCTTATAACCTGATTCAATATAAATGAAGTTGAGATGCTAGAAATTCCTGTTTGATATAGAGGAATTAATCAAAATATCTATGGAAATGTATAAATAATTTAAAGCAGATTATTCACTACCTGCTCAGTTACCATTTAAATGCATACCAGAAGAAGATATAAAATATAGTTTCTTTATACAAGGCATTTTGAAGACATTTAGAAAAGTGCGTAGCAGTTTTTTTTTTCTCCATAGTTTGCAAATGAAGGTAGATGCTGCCTTTGAGATGATATTACTGGTTTCTTTGATGCTGTTGGCATCCTGGAATGACAAAAGCCAGGTTAACATGTCAATCACAAATAATAGTTGTCATTAAAGACAAGATAGTTATAAGACTGGTGTGAGGAGCAGGGACATTTTTGCAGCGACTAATTGAAATTGTGGATTTTAAAAACCCAAAATGTTTGGGAGAAGATATTTGCAAACAATGCCTCCGATAAGGGCCTAATATCCAAAATATACAAAGAACTCATATAATTCAACAACAAAAAATGCAAACGATCCAATTAAAAAATGGGGAGAGGTCCTGAACAGACATTTCTCCTAAGAAGACATACAAATGGCCAACAAACATTTGAGAAGATGCTCAACTTCACTAGCTACTGGGAAAATGCAAACCAAAACCACAATGAGATACCACCTTGCACCTGTTAGAATGGCTGTCATCAACAGGACAAGTAATAATAAGTGTTAGAGAGGTTGTGGGGAAAAAAAGAAACCTCATATATTGCTGGTGAGAATGCAAATTGGTATAATCACTATGGAAAACATTATAGAGGTTCCTCAAAATATTAAGAATATAATTAGGATATGAACCAGCAATCCCTCTTCTGAGTATTTAAAATTGAAAATACTTATTTGTAAAGATATGTGTGCCCCAATGTTCATTGCAGCATTATTCACATTGGCCAAGACATGGTAACAACAAAAGTGTCCTTCAATAGATGATTAAATAAAGAAAATATGGTACACATATACAATGGAATATTACTTAGCCATAAGAGAAGATGAAATATTTCTATTTACGACAACATGGATGGATCTTGAGATAATCATGCTAAGGGAAATAAGTCAGACAGAAAAAGTTGAGAATCATATGATTTCACTTATATGTGAGATATAAAACTGAAAACAATGAACGAACCAAGACAAACATTCACTGTTATATTGTATAAGAAGTCTGTGATAAAGTGAAACCCATGAAGACAGTTTTTAGAACAAGGCATCCAAATTTCATCAGAAGCATATTCCCTTTCACTGTTGTGGGGCCTGGGCACTGGTAAGGAGATGGAAGTGTAGAAGAAAATTAGTTGGGGCTGAGTGCTACATTTGTCCAGTGTTTAAAAATCATTGTCTTTTTCCTCTCTAATTTTCTATTTGTTCTGTCAGGGTGTTTAAGAATGGTCCCAATTATTCCATCATGGTTGGAAATGTAAGTCACCATCAGTTTTTAATTAGTTTGCTGTCTGTTAGGATGAGTTATCTTGTTTTTCTTCAAAAATATTTGACTTTGGGTGGTTAACACACAATGTATTATACATATGACATATTATTGAATTGTACACTTGAAACATATAATTTTATTAACCAATGTCATTCCAATATGTTTGATTTAAAAAAAAAATTATTAGTATTCTTGCCCTTTGCTTTTTTTTTTAAATGCTAGAATCAACTTGTCAATGTCTGTAACCCCCCCTTGAGATTTTTACCATATTGAATCTTTTGTTTGGAAAATAAAACAAACATTTCATTTCTGCTCTCATTTTAGTTTTCCTCAGCTTCTTACATTTTAGCTTTCTAATTTTATCCATAAAGATTTTATCATATTCTCTTAGAATTATTAGTTTATTTATATTTCTGTTGTTATTATGAATAATATTTACTT
>NW_011888783.1:1411448-1425306 GCF_000151845.1 Pteropus vampyrus | reverse complement strand
TTTCTTTTAACTTGATCTGTAATTTTTTTTCTAATTTGTTTAAGTTGGATTCTCAAGACCATCACTCTCGTTCTTTCAACAGATAAAATGTAACTCAAGAATTAGTGATGTTTACCAATCATAATTTCAATTTCCTTTTAATCTCTGTTCTCATAAGATTTTTCCCTTATATTCTTAAAAATTTAGTATTGGATTTCAGTTGATGTTTGATTAATTTTATATAGAATTTTTAGGTGATTAATAGTAAATGCAAATTGATTTTTTAGCCCATTTGGCTCACATATTACCAGAGGTATATGTCTCAATTTACAATTCAATCCTCTCTAATTATGCTTCTACCATTACAACTCAACCAACATGGTCACGTCTAATAGACGTTCTTTCCTCAACATAACCTTGAAACACTAGTTTCATTTCTCAGAAGACATACTCTTTTTGTTACAATCACACCACAATCTCAGTTTTTGTTGTACCTATCTGTCCTCTCCTCTTTCAGCCCCCCTGCTGAAAGTAATTGGTCCTGGGGCCTTTTCCCATCTCTTGCTGTACATATTTTCAATTGAGTTTACCTAGTCAAAATATCTCTGTTAATGATTCCTAAATTTGTATTTCAAATAAGTGTTATCTTCTGAGTTGCAGACTCATCAAGCTAATATATCCCTTGACATTGTCATTTGGATGCCTACTATAATATTGTCTCTGCCAGATGACTTACTATTTTTCTTGATTTTCCTAAATGACCCTCGTATCCATTCTTTATTATTGAAGTTCAGTGAATTTGCCAAAGTGTACCCAGATTCTGTTATTATGTTTCTTTTTGTCTCAAAATCTTTGTTTTTGGTCCACATGTTCTTATACTTAGTCAATCATTTCAGAAAAAAAATTTCTTTAATTATTAAGTAATTGGCTTTAAATCTACAGATAAAATCCTGCCACTTTACTCAATGGTGCTTCAGTAACACATGTGTAGTTAATTGCTTGGCTGAAAAAAAATCTCAAATTATTTGCTCTGATAGTTTCAGGGTAGGGATTTATGCCCATTTTCAAAGAGTGCCTGGACTATTATAAGAGAACTATTGGAACATTCTAAACCATGGTTTTGTGTTGGTGAAGAATAGCATACCATTAGAATTATTATCTCCATTCAAAAGTATAATGTTCTATGTGGAGGGAATAACAACAGAATTCAGTGCTGGAATGTTAAAAATACTATTCTACTCATTTTAAAGTCGAACACGTTACTAAGCTTAGAATTTCAGTCAAATGTGCACAACATAATCACAGACCTTTTCCAAGAGTGTCAGTTAAACTAATCCATTAGCCTTGTCCAAATTAGCCCAATTGTTTATAAGGTATTAAATGCACTACAAAGCCTAACATGTTTGTTATGCTCCATAATCATAGCACCTGTTAAACAGCCCACTGCAGCTGTACTTTTAGCAGATTACAGGCCATTAGGCAAGTTATACCAGTACCTTCCTTTTATAACCTAATTTCCTTTCTTTTGCATGAGACTTCCTGGATCATAAAATGAGAACATTTTCATAGCCCTTCACTGATTGAGATGAGGAGAGTGATTTTAAAATTATTAGGATGCTCAAGTACAAATTGCAAATGTTATATTAAAATGCCGTAGCAAAATATTTCATTAACTTTTAATCTGGTTTAAGATTTTTTTCTTCCCCTTGGGACCTGATGTTTTCAGGTTCATCATGTTCTTTTTGAAACAATTGTTTAAGAAGCATTAAAAGTAAAACTATGGAGTAAGGAAATACAAAGACTTATATTAAAAGATTTTTTTTCAGATAGTTGCCAAATGGAAGAAACATCTGGCATCTATTTTATTCCCTCATTAATTTTTTAAGCATTTGCAGGTTGTCTAAATCATCAAAACCCTCCTGTGTATGCAGGCACATACACACAAAATTACCTTTAGAGTAATAAAGAATATAAAATAGATGAGGCAATTTATGCACTTATTCAAGATTCAATAGGACTCCAGAAACTTTAGGTGTTCTGTTAGGTACCAGCAATAAAACAGTGAGGAAATCTAGCTTACCTAACATAGTCTCTGCTCTCATGGAGCTTACAGTTGCCTGGGGAAGGCAGACTTTAATCAAATGTACCAGAAAAACAAATAGCAGTTGCAATACTATATATACATACACATACATACTCACACACACACACATATGTGTGTGTGTCTCATATATATATATATATATATATATATATATATATATATGTCATATATATATATATATAGAAACAAGAGGAAAGATTGTAATAGATGAGAGTGCAGAGTTTCTCAGTAATCAGTTCATCTAGTTAGTGCTCTGCAATCATTGTTACATGGTTTCCGTGATGGAGCCATACTGGCCATCTTTTGATTTTCCAAGTGCCTCCTATGCAATCCTTGCCACAGAATTTCTGCACCTGTGGGTCTTTTCCTCCAAATAATCCTATATTTCCTCTATATTCCACATACCTTACTCCAGTGTCACCTAATATTTTATTTTTTTCATGACCCATTGCTCTTAATTATTAACCATGGTTTGGCTCTTTCTCTCTGCGAAAGAAATCAGCAGTTTCTTGGGAAGTCCATGCTCACTTTCCCAAGGCCAGCCTCTAATAACGATGAGTTCTCCGGGTATGGTAGTATGCATGAGTAACATACGTTTTGTATTCAGAGGCTAAGAAGTAGTTCTAAAGAGTAATTAAGTGGACTTCAAAGACAGGGATCCCCATCCTCCGGGCCGTGGACCGGTACTGGGCCGTGGACTGTTAGGAACCTGGTCACACAACAGGAAGTGAGTAGCTGGCGAGCCAGTGAAGCTTCATCTGTATTTGCAGCCGTTCTTCAGAACTAGCATCACCAACTCAGATCATCAGGCTTTAGATTCTCATAGGAGCACCAGTCCCTGTTGCCAAAAAGTTTGGGGAACGCTGCTCTAAGAGCCTATCGAAGACCAATATTTTTGCCATCTTCTCTCTAAGATATTGATTTTTAAAGCATTCTCCTTTTATTTTTTACTTTTTCTTCCTCTTGGAGCCTACTTCTTAAATTAAGCCGCCCCTGTTTTTGTTTGTTTGTTTGTTTGTTTATTTGTTTGTTTATGTAGGCTTTTCCTTGCCTTGATTTTTGGCTGAGGAATTTTGGGGGTTTTGTTTTTGTTTTCCTTGTATATACCTCTAGATTCAGTTGGTTGGTTTACAGTTATGAGGTGTGAAATCCTGTAATCTTGTTCATGTTCAATTCTTTGAAATTTATAATTCTTTGAAATGTATAATTCTTTGAAAGTTATCTAATGGCTAATGAAGTATCCTGCCATTAGAATAATACTCAATCTATGTCTAAAATTAATTTATTATTGTTCTGCCCAACTATCTTTTAACATATCTTTACTGTTCTTTATTTCTAAGGTATCCCTCAGATCATATCTAGTATTTGCACGCCTACTCAAATAAATGTGACTTCTGAAAACTCCACCAAGCACTTTATCAAATTTTTATGCTGATCATATTGATTTTTCTCTTTAATTTTTTCCAGAGTTTCTGCTATTACTTTATATAACTGTGTTGATCGTCAAGGAGTGGTTTGCTAATTGTTTTTAGCATGGATTTTCTTTCTGCAACTTCACTGCACTTTAAAAAATAATTTAATTGTTATAAATTACCTAAAAGATATTTATAAAATACCTTTAGTAAAATGCACAAACTTTAAGTATTCAGATAAATGTGTTTTATGAAATATATATTTTTGTATATCATGTAACCACCAAGTCAATCGATATATAGAATATATCAATTACCTATAAAATTCCCTCAAGATTCTTAGCACAGGCAATCACTAATCTGATGTTTATTACTATAAATTAGTTTGCCAGTTCTGAAACTTTCTTTAAATAAAATAATTCAGTAGGTACGCTTTTGTGTCTGGCTTCATTCACCAAACACAATATCTGGAGATTCTTCTATGTTATTGAGCGTATCAGTAATTTGTTTATTTTTGTTATTAATTAGCATAGTATTTTATTAAATATAGTGTAATTGTTAAACATTTGACCTGCTGGAACATTTGAACTGTTTCCATTGTTTTGCTACTATAAAATAAACCTTCTGTAAACATTTTTGTTTATGTATTTTTGTGCATATATATTTTTATAAATTTTAGTAAATATCCAGGAGTGGAATTGCTAGATACTTAGTTGGATGTCTATTTAACTGCGTAAGAAACTGTTTATATAAAGCTTTTTAATTTCCAAAGTAGTCACATCATATTATACTCTAATAAAAAATTGATAAATTTTCTGGTTGTTCTACATCTTACCAACATTTATTGTTCTTAATCTTTTAAATTTTAGTTCTTGTAAGCATGCAATGGTATTAATCTGCATTTCCCTAATGACTACTCATATGCTTATTGATCTACATCTTATTGATCATTCATATACTTTACCCCTTTGTGACTGTGTCTACTTAAGCCTTTTCCTCATTTAGTGTGTTTTTGTTTATTACTGAGCTCTTTATTTATTCTGGATTCAATCTTCTGTCAGATATATGTATTGCAAATATTTTCTCCCAGTTTGTGTCTTATTAATGGTGTTTATCCAGAGCAGACATTTGTAACTTGATGAAGACTAATTTATCATTTTTATTTTAGTTAGTGCTTTTCGTGCTTTTCTAATAAATAATACTCTACCCCATGATTGTGAAGATATTCTTCTGCATTTTTTGTAAAAGTTTTCATATATATATATATATGAAATATATATATATGAAAATTTCCAGAAGAAAATTAGAAGAAATATTATATATATATATATATATATACACTTTAAATATATCTTAGATCAAATTTCTTGAGAAAAATTTCTGAAATAGATATTTGTACACAGAAAGTTTTTATTGAGGAGTCCCCTTAAACACAATACTTGCAAGGGATTACAGGATCTCTAGAGCCTTTCAGAATAATCTCAAGGTCCCAAAGGTTACTTGGCTTTTGAACACCAGGACTGATGAGTAATTAGATGAAAGTTGCCCCCATGGAAATGATGCAGCATTGGCAGAACTGACTCTTTTTGGCTAAGAGCAATTTCCAGAGAGGAATTCAACTTTGAGCCTGAGCATGCAGGGTTTGATCCATAGGCCATAGTTCGTTGACCCCTGATCAAGAGTATTCCAGATAGAGTATTATATCATTTGTGAATAGACAAGATTTTACTCCTTCCTTACCAATTCTGAAAACTCTCTTTAATTTATCCTGTCTAATTGCATTGGTGACATATATAATCATATCTCTCAATTTTCTTTTTTTTTTTTTTTGTCAGAAATGGCTATTGGCTTTTTGTCAGAAATTTTTTTCTCCTGCATCATGGAGATAATAAAAGTATTAGATCTATTAATATGGTGCATAAATATTAGTGAACTCCCTAAAACTGAACCAATCTTGTATTTCTGGAATAAATTCCACTTGGTCATAATGTTTTTTTTTAGTAAATTAATTTGTAATAGATCGACATGG
The DNA here is from genome assembly GCF_000151845.1 of Pteropus vampyrus. NCBI lineage: Eukaryota > Metazoa > Chordata > Mammalia > Chiroptera > Pteropodidae > Pteropus > Pteropus vampyrus. Next base: position 1,419,782 of record NW_011888783.1, on the reverse strand, counting down.
AGAAAAATATTTTTAGAGATTTTCTACAGAAAAAACAAATAAAATAAAAACAAAACAAAAAATGAAACAATAAGAGTAAAAATAAGAAGTTGTTTAATACTTGCTAAAGAATTATTTATAGTTTTAAACTAATTCATATTATAGAGTTAAATCAAGTCATTTTATGAAAATTTTCAAAATAAAGCTGTATTACTTGTCTTGGAAAATTCTCACCCTGCTTCAACCTACTGTCAACAGAGAGTGACTAGATATTATATGCAAGAAAAATCAAGAGTTAACTGATTTGGAAGTGGATGAAATTTAATAAAAAACATTTTTATTTTTCTATGTGTTGACATTATGTACCTGCCATATGATGTGATAAGAATGTCATTTTATCTCTTTGGTCTTCCTCTCTAAACCCATAACCACTATCTAATCATGAGAACAAATTCAAACATCCTAATATTGAGAGACTTTCTACAGCGTACCCAACCTGGAGTCCTCAAACTTTCAAGGTCATCAAAAATAAGAAATGTATGAGAACTGCTACAATTTAGAGAATCCTAAGGGGATATTATGACTAAATATAATGTGAAATAATAGATGAGATCCTGTGACAGAAAAAGTACTTTAGGTAAAAACAAACAAATCTAAATACAGTATATACTTTGATTAATAATAATTTGTCAGTATTGATTCATTAGTTGGTACAAATGGATCAAACAAATGTTAGATTAATAGTAGGGAAACCTGGAGATATATTTTCTATTCTAAGTATATACTTAAAAGAATCTAGATACAATTCACCAAAGGGGTTCTTTTGTAAGTGTAATCCTAAAAATAGCATAGTAAGGTTATGCTTATAATAGCCATTTTGTTGTTATATTTACCACTTTTAAGCAGTTCATATGGTTCTTTGAGTTATAATTAGATCTATTAGTCATTTTTGGATCTTGCAGTGTTTTTTTAGTAGCCGTTTTTCACATACATGCTGGTAAAGACAATGTAAAATTAGCCTATTAAAATATTAAAGCAAGTTATCCTTTGTTTATTATTGCAATATTTAGATTGCTTTGGGGTATCTTGTCCTCTTTGGCAGTCATTCCAATATTCAATACATAGAACCCTACTAACTTCAGAAATATCAAAACCTAATTAAGAAAAAAGCAAGATAATGAGCCTGATTTTTCTTCATGTGATAGAAAAAAATACTAACAAACTAATCACTTTTAAAGGTTTGGAGCAAATGTCTCCTCCAACATTCCATATGCACATAAAAATATATCTCTCATGTTTACATCTGTTCACTGTTCTCTAAATAAATTTTATCCATTATTTTGTGGGTAATACTTCAACAGCTTTATTGAGGTATAATTGAAATACAGTAAATTGTATATATTTAAAGTGCACAATTGAAAATTTTTCATGTGTGTGTGTGTGTGAGTGTGTGTGTGTGAGAGAGAAACCAATCTATCACCACAATCATAACAGTGAACATTTCCATCATACAAGAAATATCCTGGTGCCATTTTGTAATCCCTCCTGCCCTTCATGCACATTCTTCATCCCTAAGCCTAAGCAAACATGCACTAATATTTCTGTTACTATAGATTACATTACATTACTACAATTTAACAGGTATGGAATAATATAGTGTATTGTCTTTTGGGTTTAGATTTTTCATGCAGCATAATTATTTTGAGATTCACCCATTTTGGTGCAAGTAACAATACCTTTTTTTTTATTGCTAGGTAGTATTTTATATATGGATATGCCAACTTTGTTTTTCCGTCCATCTGTTGATTGATATTAACAATGTTTCCAATTTTTTGGCTATTAAGTTGGAATGAACATTTACATTTTTGTATGGCCATATATTCTTTTTTTCTAGGAAAGAAATGGCTGGATTTTAGAATAGCATATGTTTAACTTTTAACTACCAAATGTTTTGCAAAGTGATTGTAGCTTTTTCATTCTTTAGTAAAGATTTATTTTTAGAAATAGATTATATAAACCCATAAGTAATAAAAGCATAGAGTAATAATAAAAAGCAGGTGGTGATGTTTGTACTTCCTTAGTATACTCCTAAAATTGACAATTGTCAAAGGAACTTTTTCTTAACTACAGATATCTAAGAATTGTCAAATAGCTTCAAGTAGTCAAATTAGCTTCTCAAAACTCAGAGTGTTATTAACTTGGTGGAAAAATCTAAGACATGGGTGGTCATTGTATTATATATTAAGCCATATAGTTAATTATACCAAGAGCAGGACAAACTGGACTTCTGAGATCCATAAAAGTACTCCTGGGCTTGAAATTCACTTGTATATCAAATATTTATATCCAGTACTCTCATGTGACCACATTATCACTCAATTTTCTATTTCAATCAGAATATCCAATATAATAATTATGAAATATTACCAGTAGAAAAGTGTATATATGCAGGATTGTTTTTTAATATATTAGATTCCCTTAAGGTAAATGTGGTAGAGAAAAAAATCATTATAAACAATTTCTAAAAAGTTTATCCTAATTTCTTCATTTCTGAACTTATAAAGACTCAGATATTTTCATATTGTACCATTTGTATCAATGTATTCATTGTAAGAAAAGCTCCAATTTTGATCCTGACAATTATATTATTACAGTTTTGAATTTTTGACCTATATATTTATGTTTTCTATAATTTAAGCAGTGATTTTTTTTCAGGATGTGGTTAGGGGGTAGGAGTAGGCTATGCATCCTCACTTACATTGGGATAGTAAAACTGCACTGGCACATAGCTATAGAAGTGCCTGGAATATTATCCTAATGGATAGCACCATGAACACAGCGTAGAACTATTTACAGGATAAGTTTTTTTTAAAGTCTTGCAAATGATTTAAATTTAAACTTCCCATCGCTTAATTGAAATTATATTTTTTCCATGCTTGACATAAATCTTTGGAACATGTGGGTTTTTTTATCTTTTATTTTTTGCTTTTATTTCTTCTTTGTCCTATTGTGTTTGCTTTTGGTTTTTTGGTGTAGAGTACTTTAAGAAGCTTGAAATAGAGAGTATCTTGAGCAAATTTCTACTAATATTTTCCTGAATCAAAGGTGTCTATTTTTGTTTTTGGGTGAACATTTTATAAGCAATTAAGATAAAATAAAAACAAATAAATAAAAATAAATGACAAAATGTCTATTTCAAATTATTTAAACTCCAAATTATCCATGAAACCATAGTAAAACAGGTGTTGACATATAAGGGAGCAAGTATAGTTTACGTTTAAACACACTCTCCTTCAAATCATCTAGGCCAACACAGGACTTCATTGAAGTTTAATGGACTCAAATTTTTTGTTATGCTTTTTGATAAGTATATAAAAATGCTTTAATGATTTTGGAGATAATTACACATTAATGTCAAGCAGGTTATTTCCATTTTCCTCTCTATGAATTCTTAAAATTAAAGAGCTAACTCAAGACAACATGCAAATACTTCTGCCATCTATTCTTAAACTTGCTCAATATTATTTTTACAGTCAGACATATCATTCTGAAGAACAAGAAACATTTTATCAGTTACCATTATATCTTTGAAGACTTCCAAATTTAATGAACTATAATAATAATAAAAAAAAGAGAGATGTATTCTGCCCTAGCCATTCAATTTTAATCATCCTTCCTTTAGTCTCTTTCTTTTCCTCAGGATAATATCATTAGCTCTCTTGGATGATAACTCCAATAAATGTTATACAAAAAACAACCTTCTACTGAAGATTTTATTTTCGAAGAAGCTGTATTGTTATTTTGACCTATTTTATTTTGTGATAGTTTTTAGTTTCAGTTATCTTATTGGCAGTTATAGTGTCCATCACCAAGCAAGAATTAATGCTATCCACTCCTGTTAAGACAACAAAAAATGTGACCTTCGATCAACATTTATTTCAGCTTCTCTGGACCATACTCGAAATAAATATTTTTTATAGATATTGGACAATAGCTAAAGATTATATTTGAGATAATGTAAGCAAGTGAAGTGAGTCTTCTGATAATCATGGCTTATCTCTGGGAGTCACTTTCTGGCCATGGTATATGTTAAGTCAGAAACTATAAAGTGTCTGAGAAGTGTCACTGAGATTTTAACCCTAGTTTCAAGTTAGCTAATGAGTTAGTTTGAAACAGATACACATACATGCATATAAACACTTACAACCTCTAGATGAGAGAACAGACATTTTATTTACGCACAGAGCATCTTGTTTCTGTTTCTCATATTCCAATTCTTTATGAGATGGTATTTGAGAGCTAGTTATTACCTGTATGTATTTGCACCACAGGAAAGAAACTCTGAAATTATGAAACTTTGATCTTATATAGCAGCTGTTGGCACATCTGCCTTCCTACTTTTCAGAGATAGCAAGAAAAACCTTTACTCTAAATGTAAACAGTTCTTCTCTGAGGAAGGAAGGAAAAGTCTGCAGCTTTCCTTCATCACCATGGAATATAAACAGATGTCACTGAGTTTTATTACTCTTAGAATGTAAGCGAATGGCTTCAATGGAGAGAAGAGTTTAGTCAAATCTTGAGTTCAATACATGATTTCTAACTTCCACAGCATGTATATCATTTGATCCTCCTATAATTCAGAGTGTTGTTTCCGGAACTGTAGATAGGGGACATCCAAGAAGAACATAACAGTCTCACCGAACTGAAAAGAAAAATATTGAAATTCAGGGAAGACGATGCACCTTAAATGTGCAGAATCTATATCTAGAGAAGTGAGAGCTACATAGAGAAAGAACTCAAACTATCTTTACCAGGGTACTCTTAAGCCAGCTGATGGATAATTAAGCAATACATGTACAGAGTGACCTCCCGTAAAGTCAAGCAAGGAACAACCAAGAATTTGTATACTGAAGCTCACAATGGGCTAGGATACATTTGAGGTATGACCAGCCAGTGTGAAGATACCTTGTTGAACATCTGAGGCATTTAGTAGAGACTCTAAAAGGGTAAACCATAGTAGTAAATCTAAAATAGCCAGTATAAAAGTTACTCCAAACTTATTCTAAGAAATCTAAAAACAAGGTTCAGAAGAACTACAGGAACTTAATGCCTTCTAGAATGAAAAGTAACACGCTTTGAAGAAAGACAAGAAAAATAACCAAACAACAACATAAAACACAATATCCAGTAAATATTAAAAATTGCTAGACATAGGAAAAGGCAGGAACATGAGACTCATAACCAGGATAAAATTGTCAGTAGCAATAGACACAGAATTGACACGCATGACTGAATTATTAGTCAAGGACCTTAAAGTAACAATTATAGTTATGTTCAGATTTAAAGGAAAATAGAGTAAACATAACAACAAGAGGAATGGAAAATATAAAAGAGATTTCCATTTAACATCTAGAATTAAAAAAAACAACAACAAGTATCAGAGAAAAGTGTTCATTGAATGCTATATAAGAATAGAAGAAAAGTCAGTAAACTTAAAGACCAGATAATATATAGCAGCAGATCAGTAAAGTGAAAGACATAGCAGTAGAAACTATTCAAATTGAAAAAATAAACAAAAATTGCTAAGAAAGAAAATGGACTATTCATACTCTTTAAGATAGTATTATTATATGTCTATTTGTCATCTCAGAAAAGAGGTGACATTTGGAAAAGATCTGAAAAATAATGACAAAAACTTTCCATATTGAATGGAAATGATAAATCCACAGATCTAAAATTCTCAGTGGCATTCAATAAAAATAAGAATAAAGAAAAACATAACATAGGATATTATAATCAAATTATTATAAATCACAGAAAACAAAAGTCTAAAATTAGCCAGCGGGTAAAATATATTCATAATAACAAATTAAACAAAAATGGCATTTTTTTTTTTTCCGCCAGTCCAGGAGCCATGACATTTTTAAATTAGGTGAAGAAAGAACTCTCAATAAAGAATTCTTTATCTAATGAAAATATCCTTTAAAATGAAAGTGAAATGAACACTTTTTCAGGTAAAGAAAATAGTGAGAAAATTTTTTACCAGTGGTTCTAAACTATAAAAAAATGTTGATAAATTTACATGGATTGAAAGAAAAGGATAGCAGTTGCAAACTTGAATTAACACAAAAAATGAAGAATACTAGAAATGAAAAATATACATATAAGAGTATTTTCACTTGGCATATGATTCTAGGTTGAGAGGATTTTTTAAATTTAAAAATGGCTTTTTATTAGCTTCTTCTTGATAAGACAAAACATGTGCTATTGAGTTTAAGAAGGTTTTATCTTGGGAATCAAAAATTGGCTCAACACTAGAAAATCAATGTAATTAACCACTTTAACAAAAAAAGTTATGAAAGAAATCATGTAATTATCTCTTTAAATGCAGAAAAGTATTTGGCCAAAATTAAAACTTCAAGATAAAGAATTTCAGCAAACTATTGATAAAAGGTGACCTCCTCAGTCTGATCAGTGGCATCTACAAACAAAACCCCACATGGTTAATACCATGCTTAAAAGAGCAGGACTGATCCTCCCTACCACCACCACTACCAAAACAAAATATCAGGAAGAAATGAGTGCCCACTCTCCTCACTTCTATTTAACATTTCATTGGTGGTCCTAGTCAGTGTAATAAAAAAGAAAAATAAAAGCACATATTGCGGAAAGGAAGAAATACAACATCTGTCTTTTCAGAGGATATGATCCAGAACTTAGAAAATCTTACAGAAACTATAAGAAGGCTACTAGAAATAATAAATGCATTTAAAAAGTGTTAAGTACATGGTCAATACAGACACACACACACACACACACACACACACAATCCTGTTGTGTTTCTATATATTTGCAACATTTGTGTATTAAGTTAAAAGAATAAGTTCATTATAATAGAATCTAAAATATCAAATTCACAAGGATAAATTAAAGAATGTATATACAACTTGACATCTTTGAGAACAGTAATATAGATCAATAGAAAAGAAATATGCCCATACATATATGGTCAATGAAATCCTTTATTAAAGTGCCAGAGTAATTCAATGGAGAAAGGATATTCTTTTCAAAAAGAATTTGCTGAAACAACTGAATATTCATGTAGACAAATTAAAATAAAAATTATTTTTAGATACAAAATAACAACATGGATAATAGATCTAAACCTTAAAAATATGAAAAAATTAAGAAAAGAGAAAATCTTCACCATCTTTTAAAGTTTTCTTAGGAAATAGAAAGTATTAAGCAAAAAAAAAAAAGGTAAATAACACTTTAAATGAAAAATGTTTGCTCTTTTAAAGATACTATCAGGACACTGAAAAAGCAAGCCATGAAGTAAGGAAATATATTTGTAAAATGTATTTTTAAAATCTCTAAATTAGTGAAAAATTAGGTAACATACATTGGACATATACCTGTCTATATTTACCTCACTGGAGAACCAGCAACAGAAAAGCCACTCTTTGGAACACTGTAGGTTACCATGGTGGAGGAGAGTGAGTAGCCGTCTGGAAAATCTAATACCAGCAATTATATGCATTGGCATAGAAGTAACACACTTCACTTTTGCTCACAACTCGTTGACCAGAATTAGTCATGTGGCCACATCAAACCACCAGGAAGGTAGAAAATGTAATCCTACTCTGGCTATAAGGGGGAAAGTCCTGGTAAACAGTAACCATATCAATCGACAAGTCAAAACTGGGTGTTTCTAAATTAAGTGTTCTATTAAATTACATAGCTTGATGAATTTTAAAAATCCATTCCAGGATTAAGTCTTAGCATATGCTCTTAGCTGGAAAGTTTTGGAAGATGCCTTGCATTACAGTTTTCGGCCAGGTTCTAAACTGAACCGAGATTCGTAGACATAAATGTAATTAGATTTAGGTACACTATGTTCTTTGCTGAAGTTCAGGATTCAGCTCTAGCTGGTGCAATTCAGGAAGCTTAAAGTAGGCAAATTATATTTAAAGACATTGTCAGAAGTCCGGTCCACACTGTTGAACAGTCAGAATGACTGTTCCTTTTACACTGTTTTTTGAACACCGAGTGACTGTTCCTTTTTTACCCTAGCAAGCCTTTGCTCTTGCTAGTTCCTCTCTTAGGGACATCCTTACCCACTTTCACTGATGGATAAGCTTACTCTCCTAGTCTCAATTTCAACAGCATTTTTCATGTACAACTTTTCCTGCTCTTCGTTTAACTATTTGTTCCTTTCTCTGCATTGTCAGAACCTTCTTATATAACTGGAACGTAGTTTAAACTGTTAATTCATAGGGCTTCAGGTACACTGATGAGAGGGATGAATTAAATTTCAAAACTTAACATAGGTACCCTAAATATATTAAGAATAAT
>NW_011888783.1:1396996-1410193 GCF_000151845.1 Pteropus vampyrus | reverse complement strand
TTTTCCAAATTAATGAAAGAATTAATAAAGCTGTCTTTAATACCTTCTTTATTATAGGCGATGATTTTATGTTTTTGATGAATTACTAAGTTTCAAGTTAATTTTAAAAATTAATTAAAATTAAATGCCTTACTCAGTTTACCAAATAGCATGGGCAAAATTCCTAAACAGTTCACAGTGCATCATTAGCCTTGCTACCTAGCCTTTGAAGACTTGGTCTCAGCCCAACCATACATAGTGCCTGTCGACATTTTCATTTTGTTCTAAAATGCATCTTTGGAAATCCCTTCTTTCTAACTTCAAGAGAAAAGCAAAATTTTTGACATATAAGTCCAGAAGCTAAAAATTATCTTCATGCCCTGACATATGTGTTCCTCTTACCCTAAAGTTGTATCTTTGACTCTACACCTTCTCCATGCTCTGCCACAAATTAGACACATATGCCGCAATGAATAAATGAAGTATAATAGGATTGTAAATTTTGCCACCAATCTGAAATACAAGTCTAGGGGAAAATACTAGGAGAAAACATAATTCTGTGAATGTGGATATTCCCGTCAGTTTTCTTAATAGTCAATAACTTTAAAAATAAAAATTTATACTTAAAGAAAAAGATTTCATGCTTTAAGTCTTTCTTTGTAACCTCCCACTAATCCTGTGAGTTAGGATTTTTTGTCACTTCTAGCACCAAAAGATGAGAGTGAAATGAACTTGTGCGAGATATCCCTTTAATTTGCTATTATCCATAAATTGCTTAGCATATTTTGTGCCACAAATTAAGCACATTTATTGAGTATTCACTACATATATTAGTTATTAAAATTATTTTAAGCTTTTTATGGAAGTTGAAAAATATGCTCTTTCTTCATGATGTGTTTAATAAAAAAAATTGCTAAACATCTCTAGTTATTTATATGCCACAAAGAAATTGAGCCACAGCAGGACAGCCTAGTGTAAAATTGGAAAGTGTAAAATAGTTACAATACATTCAACTGAAAAATCAATCAAAGCTTGCTTTATTTCTATTTGTTTTATTTAAGGTAAAGATAATATCAAGGAAACCAGCATTCTTATCTAATTCCTTTTCTGCCTCTTCAACTGTACTTTCAAACATTGCTGAAAGCTCTGATCAGAGTAAGCGTGACCAGACATTTGACAGATGCCTGCCTTTTCCAAGGTGAATCACTTTTATTAAAAAATATTGTGAATGGCATTTTCCCCTTAAAGCTGGCATTTCAAAGGTCAGCACAGTACTTCTCCTGCTAAAAATAATATTAGAAAGTGACTCTTACCAAATAATAAACACCTGTCATTGTACATATAGAAAAAGAAAGTGAAATACTTTCCATGTCAAAGATTCAATTCTCTTTTTCTGTTTTATGATCAAAACCACTAAGCACCTTACACATCCAATAAATGGAACAATACTTTATTGTCACACTTCAGGTTGCAAACCTTGTATCATTCTATTTCACACCATCTCCACCAATTTCTGAACACATCATTAGTTTTTCTTCCCTAAAGGGACATTGGAGACATTTTCATAATGAAGTTCAGGCATATTTTGAAAGAATATTATTTCACAAAGATAAAAACTTATCAGTTTAGGCTAAGCAGAAGAAATACAAATGCAACATAAAGAGGAATGATAAATGAAAAATAAAATATTTTAGGTCAGTGATTGAGCCTGAAAATATCATTCTTTTTATATAAATTAATTTGGCATTAAATAAATGATAATTATTCATTTTAGGAAGATTTTTCCATATAACAGAAATCTCAGCATATATATCTCAGCATATAAAAAGAATAATAACTTCTATAGAATTATTATCTTTCTCATACACATGTACACACGCAACTTTATTTTTATATATATCTAATTTTCTAAGGTTGGATAAATTGTATAGTGGGGAGAGAAAAAGCAGGGAAATAAAAATATAGGGAACAAGAAAAACATTTTTTTAATTACTGAGAATGCACCCACTAACAAGGGGAAAAATCAAGCTCAAAACCACATATACTACACAGCAAACTTGATAGAAGATGTACATTTTTTTTTTTTTGGTCATATTCATGAATTAATTCCAGAAACATTTATTGAGCATTCACTACATATAGGTTACTATCATTGGCCCTGGCAACATAAATGAGTAACTCATGGTACTTGATAGTAAATATTCATGGTCTAATAGGAAGATAGACTTGAAACCAGATAAATGTACTAAAATATGTTATAATCAGAATATACAAGTGCACATGAATGAACAACTAGAAAAGGGAGAGTGATTTATTATTTTCTCACTGCATGGAGGAAGGGATAAAGGTTTTATTAAATCATACTGGCCTACCTTGGAGGTAATGGATGAATTGAGATTTTAAGAGAGACTATAAATTCGCTGGACAGAAAATCTGATAAGCTTATCTAGGCCAGAAAGCTTGTCCAAAGGAAGAGCAGTACAACTTATTATACTATTGCTCAAACATGGTGCACAAAGAGATAATTGGTGGAAGATGACTCTAAAGTGAGCCCAAACATAGAATCATATACTTTATGAAATGATTAATTATGGGGTTATATTGATAAGTATAGGACTTAGTAAATATTATTTACTGAATGCTATTCTTGTGTATGATAAAACCACCAAGTTAGGTATCTGAAGGTTGGATTTCTATTTAGAATTCCTAAATCTGATTTGAATCTAAGGCCAAAGTGAACGCTAACTCTTCCAGTCTTTCTAACAAAACAGTTTTATTCTCTTTTAATCAGTGAGGGCGGTATTTAATCATATGGTGCCAACTAACTTCTTTCTCAAGACAAAGGTATAATTGTTAATATACAAATAAATTGCACTTTCTAATGGGAGTTTCTTGTATTCAAAAAGGATAGTTTGGTTTGAAATTGTTGATTTAAACATTCTATAATTGGTTAATAGAAACATTTGTTTTTTATTTCCAGCTGCTTTGGGATAATGACTTTAGATGCTCTCTTTTATTTCATTTTTAAATTCATCTTATATATTTTTTTATTTAATAAAATAAAATGAGTACTTTTATTTTTCATTCTGTATATTTTTAATGGCAAAAAGTGCTTTTGTAATATTTCCATATATTAATTAGCCAAATTACCTGTTTAACGGGCTTTAATCTGCTCCTCCCACATTTGAAGATGCTTCTTTGAATTTGCAATTCGATTTGTTATTTACCCCAGAGCTTGGCAAAAAAAAGCTTATACCTCTGTCTTTAGATTTATGGTCTAATGCTTGCTCAGCCATTTTACCTATGTTCATAAACTGCTGACTATTCTTAACAAATCATAAAGATACTGACACTTTATACTTACTATTTAGTGCCTGAGTTGGAATTCTAAGTACTGCCTTTAAATCCCTGTTGAACTAGGTCAACCTGGAGATTTAATGGGAGTCAATCAAATTTATAATGTAGTTATAACTACTTATGTATTTGTGATAATTTTCTTCCTAACTAGAAGATTTTGAATCTGACTATTCCATTAATAATTGGGTCACCCAAAATAGCTCATCCTCAAATAAATAATATGTTTCTGACTACTTCTATCATTTTTTTTTACTCTTGCTCACACCATCAATAGTTGAAGCAGGTGCTGGAAAAGGTTGACTCATACATCTACATTTAGTAAGTAATCTAGCTTATGCAGAAGCTTCCATTGACCTATCTTTCCCTATATTTAGCAGGTATATCCTAAATTTTAGTCACTATCAATATTATTACTACAATTATCAATATAAAACCACCAGCCATATCTCAATATCAAACTTTGTTATTTGTTTGATTAGTCCTAATTACAGTTATGCTAGTGCTATTATTATTTTCAGTTTTGGCAGCTAGAATTACTGTATTATTAACAGATTACAATTCAAATACTACTTTATTTGATCCAGCAGAAGGAGGAATGAGATATGATTTTATATCAACACTTACTCCAATTTGTTATCTTACCAGGGTTCAGAATAATTTCACATATCATTACATATTACTCAGTATAAAAAGAACCTTTGGATGCAGAGGAATAATTTGAGCTATAATATCCATTAGATTTCTAGGCTTTATTGTATGAACTCACTATATATTCACAGTAGTTGTAGGTGTTGATACATGAGCATGCTTTACATCAGCTACCGTAATTATTGACAATCTTACAAAAGTAGAAGTGTTAGTTGACTAGCAACCCTCCATGGAGGTAGTATTAAATGATCACCAGCCCTACTATGTCTTAGGTTATATTTCTCTATTCATAGTTATGATAGCTGGTTTGAAGGCAATATCATAACCACTATGTATTTTTTAATAAATGAAATAGTAGTAAAAATTACCTAATTTTGTCAAAGTTATTTTAGCTAATTATAGGTTCAAACCCTTTATATCTCTATGGCATATCCATTCCAGGTAGATTTTCAAGCTGCAACATCACCTATTATAGAGTAACTTTTAAACTTTCATCATCATACATCATACATTATTTCCCTCATTAGCTTCTTAGTCACTTATATTATTTAATTAATATTAACAACCAAATTAACTCACTGGGTACAATAGATGCACGAGAAGTAGAAACAATTTGAACTATTTTACCAGCCATTATCTTATCCTAATTATCCTACCATAACCTCAAAATCTTCATATATTAGACAAAATTAACAATTTTTTTCCTAACCATGAAAAGTATAGGTCATCAATGATATTGAAGCTATGAATAAACAGATAATGAAGATTTAAACTTTGATTTATATGTAATTCCTTTGTCAGACTCAAAACCAAGAGAATTATGACTACTAGAAGTCAACAATTGAGTAGTTTTACCTATAGAAATAACAATCTGGATAATAATTTCATACAAAGGTATCCTACATTTATGGGCCATTTCCTCCTTAAGCCTTAAGACAGATGCCATTCCAGGACACCTTAATCAAATAACCTAATACTACGTGACCAGACTTATCTAATGGACTGTTCAGAAGATTGCAGGTCAAACTATAGTTTAATACCTATTCTTCTTGAATAAGTTCTACTATAATATTTTGAAAAATGTTCTGTATGTATCCTGTAAAGTCATTAAGAATCTAAATAGCATTAACCTTTGAAGTTAAAGACTGAGAGTTTAAACTTTCCTTAATGATATGCCACAACTAGGTACATCAACATGATTTATTACTATTATGTCAGTAATTATAGTATTATTCATTATATTTCAACTAAAAATTTTAAAACACTTCCATCTTTCAAATCCAAAACTGAAAACAAAACATCAAAACATTTTACTCCTTGAGAAACAAAATAAACAAAATGTATTTGTCTTTTGTACTACCCGAACAATAATAATTATTCTAATTATTATATTTTCAAGCATTCTATTTCTTACACTTAATCAACTAATTAATGACCATTTAATTTCTATTCAACAGTCATTAATTCAACTTACAGGAAAACAAATAATAACTATTCATAATTATAAAGAACAAACTTGAACCCTAATACTTATATCACTTATTTTATTTATTGGCTCATCAAATTTATCAGGACTTTTACCAGACTTAACGTACACCTACTACACAACTCTCAATAAATTTAGAGATGGCTGTTCCTCTATGAAAAGAAAAAAATGATCACTGACTTCTGTCTTTGGCCCATATTCTACCCAAAGGAACACCTATCCCACTTATTCCTATACTAATAATTATTGAAACTATTTTGTTTATTCGACCAATAGCCCTACCTGTACAACAAACAGCTAACATTACTGCTGGACACCTACTAATTCACCTAATTGGAGATGCAACTCTAGTCCTGATAAGCATTAGTCCTACTATGGTTTATATCATATTTATTATTTTTATTCTACTTACTAGTCTTGAATTTGCAATAGTCTCAATTCTAGTTTGGTTATTCACTCTGCTAGTAAGCCTTTACTTACATGAAAATACTTAAAGACTCACCAAACTCATACATATTATGTAGTAAATCTCAGACCCTGACCACTTATAGGCATTCTCTCAGTCCTTCTAAAAATACCTGGTCCGGTAATATAATTTTGTTTAACTCAACATTCCTATTATATTTAAACTTATTAACCAGTGTACCAACCCAAAACTAATGATGATAAGACGTCATTTAAGAAAATACATTTCAAAGCCGCTGACACCAATTGTCCAAAAAGTACTCCAATATGGAATAATCCTATTTACTACATCAGAGGTCTTTTTTCACCAGCTTCTTCTGAGATTTTTTTATTATTCAAGCCGAGTCCCAACACCTGAATTAGATGGCTGCTGACCACCTGCAAGCATTCATTCTCTAAAGCCCCAAGAAGTACCTCTTCTTAATATTTCAGTTCTATTAGCTTCCAGAGTCTCCAATACTTGAGCCCACAACAGTAATAGTAGGAAATCATACTGCTTCAAGCCTTATTCATTGCAATTTCTGTAGGAATTTGTTTCACATTACCACAAGCCTCAGAATATTATGAAACAGCATTTACAATTTCAGATGGAGTTTATGGTTGAACACTCAGCCATAGGCTTCCATGGATTACACATAATTATTGGCTTTACATTTCTCGTCTGCTTTCTACATTTACTGAAATTTCATTTTACAACTAATCATCACTTTGGATTTGAAGCAGCTGCTTGATATCGACATTTTTATAGATGTAGTTTGATTATTTCTATATGTCTTTATCTATTGATGAAGATCTTATTTTTTAGTATGAAATAGTACGATTGACTTCCAATAAGTTAGTTTTGGCATAACCCAAAAAAGAATAATAAACCTTATGCTGACATTATTTACCAATATGTTACATGGCATACCCTTTCTTTATATTACTGTTAAAAAATAATTATAACAATTCCAACTACATCAAATAGCCTTAAAATCATTCATTGCATATGCTTCCATCAGCTACACAGCACTAGTAATTGTAATCTTATTCAACCTCCATGAAGCTACATAGGAGCTACAGCCCTAATAATCACCCATGGCCTTACATCATCAATACAGTTTTGCCTAGCAAATTCCAACTATGGGTGAATTCACAGTCGAACTAAAATCCTAGCTAGCGGACCACAAATACTCCTTCCACTAATAGCAGCATGATAACTGCTAGTAAGCCTTATCAACTTAGCTTACCCTCAATAATCAATTTAATTCCAGAACTATTTATAGTAATCATCATTTTCATGGTCTAACATTACTATTATTCCAATAGGAATTAATATTGTTATTACTGCCATATATTCCTTTCTTCATATTCGAACTTGCAGCAACAATATACCACTGTGTTTAAACTGAAGGGTGCATCGTGATATTAGTTATATTGAGAAAGAAGGAAGTATATATACTCGATATAATATGTTTTGGGGCCAGAGGAGGGAACTGACTGATGGCTGAAGTACTGGCCAAAATAGATTGCAACATTTATGTAATTGGCTACAGGGTTAATCTGGTCACTACTCACCATTACGATCTCATTTCTGTATTTCCCTATTGATCTTCCTTCCATATACACACTCAACTCAGTTAATCTAAACTACTTGCAGTTTCATAGAGGACCTTCTTACCTCCAGGCATTACCATATTCAGACTCTGCCTGCAGATTCATTGCCTATCCCATATCCCCACCTCCAATCTTTCTAAATCTCCACTGGAATTACAATTATTGGATAGTTTAATTCAATTTTGGCACTAAATTTTGGCAGAATTACCTTAACCTAAGATAAATGAATCAGGTACCTGTCTGCTCTCTTAATATATCATGCAATGTAGATTTTTCATAGCTCTTTTTTTACACTCTCTTGTTTTGTTTCTCAATATGTCTGTCTTCCTAATAATTGATAAGTTTCTTTACAGCAAGGGCATTCTATTGTGTTCTTGGCATCTCAAACAGTGACTAACAAGCAGATAGTGAATGATTAATATATATTTGTTTAAAATATAAAGAATAAATAATTTTTAAATGAATTGCCCTCTAACCTCATTTACTGAAAGAATTGTTCTTCAATTCAAAAACTCATAAGGCATTTCCATTGTGCTTAGTTATGAGTTAACTAACTTTGTGATTATAACTCTTTTTATTGTTCTATGAAATCTTTGTTCAAACTACAAAATTATAGCAAATAACATGTGCACATTACTGCTCTAAGTCTACCTAATGTCCTAATATATAATTTTGAGGAGAGTACATTATATTCATCAGTTTTCTTGTTAGTATGTATTTGAAGAGTATAGTATTTTTTTTTCAAGTAAATCATCATTTCAATTAAATTCTCTGTATTTTAAGTACTTATAAAATTAATGAAAATCATTATGTGTTTTAAAAAGAAAATTTAATTATAAAATTCAGAATGAATATTTCTATGAATATTAAACAAGAAATCATTTAAAAAGTAAAATAGTTTAATAACATTCACTATATTTTATGCTGTGACCTCAGAGACATACTAGAGACTTTAAATTTAATCTAACACACATCCTCTATTTTATATTTTATAGATGAAGAAAGCAAAGCTGGGAGAGTATAGAGTAATTTGCCCAACCTGAGATAATCATTTAGTAATAAAATAAGTACAAACAGGTCTCCCAGTTATAGACTTAGTGGTCTTTCCAATCTATGACAATGTCATTTCAAAGATTTCAAGGACAAAGTATTTTCTGCTTTACTAGAGATTTTTTCTGAATTTCCCCCATCTGGCCAATGAATTGGCATTCTTTCCTTTAGTGGCAGCCACTGCCAAGGAATCAAGAATCCACAATTCTAATTTCAAAAGTAAATGATTTTCATGGAAGACAAAGGGGAGAGAGGGAATTAGTTTTGTTCCTTCTCTTTGTATAACAAGATCTGGAGAGAGGAGAAGGGAATCAGAGTTGAAAACAGGCAGAACATTTTTAGAAATCATTTGTATTCTTTGATCTTTAAACTCTCAGAATGAATGCAGGAAGAATGTGTAAAGAGAGTAAAAGAGTTTTCCCTATGAAGTTTGTGGATATACGTGAATATGAAAGATAAGAATTCTGCCTCCCAACTCATTTATATAAGCATTGAGTAGATGCTATCCTTGCCATTAGACTGGGAAGAACAGTTTTAGCGGGGAGGATGGTTCCTCTTTACATGAAGATTACTCCTCACCATTTCTGCAGTACACACATGGGAGGACAGAAGATTTTTCCCAGACATCATTTGGCCTCAACTGTCAAGAGTAGTGGTTGGCAGGCTTGCCAAGCCCTGTAGTATGGGATGTTCATCCCACGCACATTGCATACAGAAAGACATTGTATGTCACAAGCCAGGAACTGAAAGGAAAGAGCAGTTGAAAATAAAGAAAATAAAGAAAATTAATAAGCTTAAATATGACCTGAAAGTAGCCATAGTGCCTGACAGAGTCAGCATGAAAAAGACATGAATGACTGTATATATGACTGAATTTCATAGCTATGCAACCATTCTTTCTCATATTTCTACTTTTAGAGAATTTAAAGTATGACAGAGAGGCAGCAAAAAAGTTTAAGGACAAAAATTTAACTTGCACTTAAGCTAGCAGAATTCATTATGAATTTGACACCCACCTCCAAAAATCACTACTTTCAACTAAATATTCAATTAAATCACTACTTTCAACTAAATATTCTATATAAAATCATGATAAAATCAGCTGCTAAAATGTAAAAGAACATTTCACTTCAGAAATATATATGTTTATAAAAAATCAACCTCATTATTAAATTATACAAAACATGAATTATAAGATCCAGTCTATGAGTTTAGCTTATTAAACTTTATATGAGGCTAACACTGGTAGCAAAGTAAAGACAGGTGTAAAAAAATATTGTAGTCATTTTGAGGTCACAGATGTCAAATTTTTAGCTTTATAGAAAATTTCATTAGTTTTTCCATTATATTAAAGTTAAATAAGTATTTTAATAGAAAATTAAATTTAATGGAAAACAAATTTTTATTTAAAGTTGAAATTCACAAATTCAAATTTGTGAATTAGTAAAAATCTGAGCAAATATTAAATAGGTTTATTCTTGCATTATTCTAATAAAAGGGGTTTGTTTAAAATTAATACTATAATATATGAAAGATCGTACTATTAAATACTTTTAAAAACATTCATAAAATTTTATTTTCTAATTCACTCATTGATTAAAATGATATCTATAGATAGCCCTAACTACACATACCTATATATATATGTGTGTGTGTGTGTGTATGTATATATTCTATTTTTCTAGAATATATAGAATATATATGCTGTATATATATATATTCTATTTTTGTAACTTAAAATTATCACATTAAAAATCCAATATCTTTTTTCTGCATCACTTGTTTCTTACCCACATCATCTTAAATCTTGTTTCTGTTAATGGCATCTCCATCCACCCAATTTTTGAAATTAAAAAAATTTACCTTTATTTTAGAGTCTTCATTCCCTTACTCTGCTGCCATTCAGCTAGACATTTTTACCATATTAATTTTTAACTCAAAGTTATTTCTTAAATCTAGCTCTCTTCTCTTGATTTAACAAAGCTGCTGACTTTCCTTAATCTTTTACTTGGTCTATTATAATAACTCGTCAATTTTCTCTGCTACTATAAGCTCTTCTCACTCCAGTATGTCTTCTAATATTTTAACTTTCCTCAGTATGATTCTTTAACTTTTCGGTTAAAATCTTCTATAAAATGGCTACAAGATAAAATTCAAATTGGCTAGACTGACATAAAGAAACTGACAAATCTGGCCCCATATTAATATTTTTTTTAGCCTCATCTAAAAGTACCTCTGCTATTTCCATTACTAATTCACCCAATGTTTCCTTTTTAGGACACGCATTTACTTGATGTTTTACCTGTTCTGATTACTTGAAATCAACTTTTTACTCATTCTTTAAGTCCTAAACTTAATACAAAATTTATTATTTTTCCCAAGAGAAGAGATGGAGAGATGATTACCCTTTCTGACACATTTTATTCTCTTTATTATTATACTCACCACATTTTATTGTAATATTACTTTGAAGCTGCCATTTTCACTGGACTACTATAAGATCAATGTTTAAGAAAAAACTCAATTTTTTAAAAAAAAATTAGTAGCATATAGCAAAGATCTTGGAGTTTATCAGATGCTAAATAGATTTCTTGAAAGAATGACGATATTGTTCAAATTAGGGAACAAAGTGAACGAAATCTCGCACAGTTATTCGTATTTTAAATATTTGCTTTCAGAAAAATAAATCACAGAAATGGCAATAACAACATCAAAATAATTCTTAATAAATCATATTTTTTGGTAAACATTTTCCTAAATATTTTAGGAAATGTATTACTTCAATTAGCAAAAACTCCGAGTATTTATTTGAAATATAAATGGAACCAAAAAATAGTTTATCAAATGTTTCTCTTGATCCACAAAGCAATTTTATGCATGGGAAACTAAAATCATAATATTAATATTCCTCTTATATTACAATAAATATTCAGCTTCTTCACTACGTCAGGCTTATATGTCTGCTTGTTTCTGATGGAATTGCTTAGACTCTTACAGATAGGTTTAAAAAGCAGTAGCACAAACTGGTATTGCCTATTATTAATTTTGAAGATTTATTTTCAACAGGATATAAGGACTTCTTTTATCCAAGACATTTTAATCACTGGATTTTTTATTAATCATTGTGCTTCTTTATTCTTTTTATTTTATTGTTACTTAAGACTTTGATGTTGTTATTCATAAATTAATAGTTTTAAAGAATAAGTATTATATTTTATATTGTCAAGCCTTGAAAAGACAATGGATCCTACATAAATGTAGATACCCTTAAGAAGCACACAATGTTCAGAATGCTTTATGTCGTTGCAGTTTTTTAACAAATTATACTTATTGAAGCACTTAATAATAAATAAAATGCCTCTGATTTTTCCTTAGTGCTATGTTATCAGTAAGAATATGTTTTAACAAATAAATAAAAAGTCTTCCCTGTTTATATTTGTCTGTTTATACCTATAAATTTTTTTTGACATGAAGCCTAAACCTCATGCCATCTACCAGCTATCCTATTAAAGGGTTACTATAGCTATTTCCAGTTGTTCCTGATCTTAGTTTGTGACCACTTGTTCCTCTTTCTTTGTATCACATTGACCCTGTTCTCATTCTCCTTGGTTTCACATCTTTATTCATTCTCTTCTTTTTTGGTCCAGGCAAATTTATATGAATTCAACAGGAATCACTTCAGAATCTATAATAATTCTCATACTATCTAGGTTAGTTAGTTTACTAGAATTCTGGTAAAATCACTCTTACATAGTTAATTAAGCAATATTAAAACAATTTCACAGAAAATATTTAAGAGATTAAATTGCCTTCAAGTACTGTCAGGCTCTGGGAAATACATTTATATTAAAACAATTTAAATGCTATTTTTTCTTCATTTTACTTTTTCATTAAATAAGTCAATCATCTTCATAAGGGAAAATTTATTTTACAAAATATATTTCTTTAAAATATCCCACAAGTCATCAGTCCAATAATATCGTTATTCTAAGAAAATAATTAATTTTGTCAATTGAAATAAATTTATAATTGCTTTCATCAATTCACAGAAAAATTTAAATTGAAATTATGTCATTAATTTTGCTTATCTCTATTCCTTAATTCTCAATATTTTATAAAATCATTTTTGTTTAAAAAATTACAGTGCTATTTCTTAATATACTTATTTCAAACAATAATGGTACAGTTTAGTTTTACATAGATGTTATGGTCTGAATCGTGTCCTCTCAAAATTCATGTATCAAAGTCTGGACCCCTAATCTCATAACATGACTGTATTTAGACCTAGGACCTGAAGATGTGATTAAGTTAAAAGGAGGCCATTAGGATGGGCCCTAATTTAACATGGCTGGTGTTCTTATAAGAAGAGGAGATTAGGACACACAGAGAGACACCAGGAATGACCACGTGAAGAAGCAGAAACAGGGCATCCACTTGTAAGCAAAAGAAAAATGCCTCAAGAGAAACCAAGCTGCTGACACCTTGGTCTTAGATTTCCAGTCTTCAGAACTGTGAGAAAACAATTTCTGTTATTTAAGCCATCTAGTCTGTTATCTTGTATAGCAGCCTTAGGAAAATAATACAATAGGTTTTCTTCAGTTATATTAGTTCTCTTT
>NW_011888783.1:1391800-1395066 GCF_000151845.1 Pteropus vampyrus | reverse complement strand
ATTTAATTTTTTAAATTTTATTTTTTATATTCTATCATAATTTTTAATTGTATTTTGACATATTTGAGACATTGCAAAAGTACCACAGAAAGATGTCATATGCTCTTCACTCATCTTCCCTAATGTTAATTCTAATCAGAGTTCAAAGATTAAAACCACAAAACTGACGTTGATGTGATATTATCAACTGAACAACACATTTTATTCCTATTCTATTAGTTTTCCCACTAATTAATGGCCTTTTTTGATTTAGATGCATAATCCTTTTGCTCTAGCATACAACTTAGGGTTCAATCAAGAAAGGGAATCAGACGTTTCTGCTGTGGTAGTGAAAAAATCACCAAGTCAAACCTGTTCTACAGAAAATGCACCAAAACTTTTATTATTTTAGTTACAGAAAACATATTTACTAAAAATTGTTGACTGAGTTGGACTTATTTGACTCTAATCTTAGACTACTATCAGTTGATCTTTGCAACTCTTTTCCTTAAATAACTTAATGTTTCCTAAAAAGGATGAAGTCCAATTCTTTCTAATTTGAGTTACATAACTTGGGTGCTTGCCACTTGCTGTACTTGATTTTACTTTTCTTTCATTATCATCAGCACACTTTATTCTCTGTTCTCTGATGTTGTCACTTCTTTCTAATTAAGCTTTGTTTTCATTGTCTTTGCCTTTATTCTCCAATTTTCTCCCATCTAAGGCCTAAATGTCCTACCGACTTTACTATGGTAGGAGTGTCTGTTGGATAGAAGGAGGAGCTTGGACTCTTTCTTAAACACAAAAGTGTTTGGGAAAGCATTAATGATGGGAAAAAAGCTAATCGTCACCCTCCCTGTGAAAAGAAGAGCTAAGAGGAAAGCAAAGCAAACCAGCAAGAAGCAGCTTTGGAAGTTCTGGATTCCAAATGTTTTAACAGACGGGTGAGGTGGTGCAGGGCCTGAGGTAGCTGGAAATAAGTTTCATATGATAAAGTACAAAAACTGACTGTAAGACTTAGCAGTGCATTTATATTTTTAAATTAACTATTTACAATAATTACTGCCAACATTTTGTCCATTTTACTCTCTTTAATTATGTGAATTTTTTTTGAAAATTCAACAGTATTTAAAAACCAAATAATTGCTCATCCTTTATTAATGTGATTCTCATTAATGTAGTGATAAGAAGGGTGAAATTTTCAAAACCATAGTCACTGCCCCAAGAGAACCCATTGAAACAATTCAGGGTGAAGGATTATTGTTTGAAAAAAGAGATTTATATGAATACCTGAAACTCATTAGAGCTAGTAATCATATTCATCTTATTTTAAAGTTTTTAAGTAACATTTAATAAGGCTAAGCAGTTTTTATATTTATTTAACAATGTTAAGAAACTCTTTATCTTCTGTCTAAAACCATTCTTCCCCAAGTCTTTCTCATATCAGTAAATTCTGCAGCCTATGGGATTAGTAAAATAACTTCTCCTATTCTTGCTTGTGCCTCCTTTCTAAATTGAATCTTACAATAGTAACCAGTATCCTGTTAAAAAAAAAAAATAAATAAGTTGATCAAATTATTCCCTTGATTAAATACATTATAGAGTCCTGATGAAACTGAATGAAATACCAATTCTCTTCAATGGCCTACAGTTATTATCTGTGGGCTCCAAACTTATCACTACTGTCTATACCCAAATTTCACTGCTTCTGATTATTTCTAGAACCCATCATATTTTTTTCTCAACTTTGCATACTTAGAAGTATGTTTTTAAAACTAGGCTTCCAATCCAAATGTGTCCTGTTCAGATAAAAAATAAATAAATAAATAAAAACCTGTATCTCATAGTACCCATAACATCCTTTAACTCGATATTTCCCATATGATAAAATTCAATAATCATTCACAATAAAACGTGTCTTACTTTAAGCCATTTTCTAAGATGTATTATTAAAGAAGTTTTTAAAAGAATTTTAAGGAGGTAAAATCTTAGGAAAAAAACATAATTTATTTTATACTATCAGCCACTCAATGATATTTTCGTCTGTCAATGAATAAGATTTTCTCATTTATTCTGCTATAAATTTCAGATCTAAGTTTGAGCAAATAGTCATTTTGAATACTAGACAAAGTCCATGAAACTAAATAAATTGCCTTTTTCTATCTTTATTCTTATATATATATTTTTAAACGGTTTTAAATTTTCTACTGAGATTGTAAGCAATTATGGACAAACTTCTGGGGTTGGTTTAATTGTAACAAAATATATTTTTTCAAAAGTCCTCTTCTTTTTAAAACTACTGATACACATAAATGTTTTTCTTTAAGAAAACAGTACATTTACTTTAATAATAGTACTGACAGCATTGTCCATATGCAGTAATTATTGAGTTTGCTTAATCTCATAAATAACATAACATGTTAAAAGATTATTCAGACCTGGATCCTGAGTAAGATATATTATTTTTCTGTTTAAAACATTTGTCATTCATGTGAAAGTATATTAATTATTATTTTGGTTATTATTAGCTTTATATGCAGTAATTGAATATAATTAAACTTGTTTTTATTGACTAAATTAGATTTGTGAAAAAATAACGAGGATTACACCATAGCATAACTGTTACAAAGTTGAATTGAGAAGCAATGCTTCCAAAATTAATGTAGTTAATCTAAATATTAATATAAGGTCAGAGGAGAGAAGACACAACTAGGTCAACTATGTAGTCACATAAAAATAAAAGGCTTAAAAAATTAGTCTTGCATATTTAAGTGCTCAAATTTGAGTAGAAATAATTGAATTGAAGATGGCTTAATTTGTTGTTCCTCTATAGATCAAATAGAACTAGAACACATAATAAATGGTGTCAGAATTCTATTCAATGAATGGACTTTGGAATCATTGTAGGACTGGTTTAAAAATCCTGATTTAAGCACTATTTGACGTGTGACTTTAGGAAAAGTATTTATCATTTTAAGCTTTGGTTTGGCCATCTGAAAAATGGAGAAAACATATTTTCTTAAGGGGATGATTTTAGAGATTAATGAAGTAAATGCATGTAAAATGATTCATATAATTGGTAAAATATGTGCTGAACTCTCAATAAATGATAGATACTGCATTGTTGTGAGTAAATCAATATCATCATGCCCTCTACTAAATCTTCCTGAAATAGATATGATATTGTGTCCTACAGAGCAAAGAATGAGTCACAAAACTGTGATTTTACCGGTGTGACATTATTCTACGTCTTGGAAAAGGTTGTAAAATGATTAATTTTTCCAGTG
>NW_011888783.1:1384390-1391750 GCF_000151845.1 Pteropus vampyrus | reverse complement strand
ATACTTAGAAGTATGTTTTTAAAACTAGGCTTCCAATCCAAATGTGTCCTGTTCAGATAAAAAATAAATAAATAAATAAAAACCTGTATCTCATAGTACCCATAACATCCTTTAACTCGATATTTCCCATATGATAAAATTCAATAATCATTCACAATAAAACGTGTCTTACTTTAAGCCATTTTCTAAGATGTATTATTAAAGAAGTTTTTAAAAGAATTTTAAGGAGGTAAAATCTTAGGAAAAAAACATAATTTATTTTATACTATCAGCCACTCAATGATATTTTCGTCTGTCAATGAATAAGATTTTCTCATTTATTCTGCTATAAATTTCAGATCTAAGTTTGAGCAAATAGTCATTTTGAATACTAGACAAAGTCCATGAAACTAAATAAATTGCCTTTTTCTATCTTTATTCTTATATATATATTTTTAAACGGTTTTAAATTTTCTACTGAGATTGTAAGCAATTATGGACAAACTTCTGGGGTTGGTTTAATTGTAACAAAATATATTTTTTCAAAAGTCCTCTTCTTTTTAAAACTACTGATACACATAAATGTTTTTCTTTAAGAAAACAGTACATTTACTTTAATAATAGTACTGACAGCATTGTCCATATGCAGTAATTATTGAGTTTGCTTAATCTCATAAATAACATAACATGTTAAAAGATTATTCAGACCTGGATCCTGAGTAAGATATATTATTTTTCTGTTTAAAACATTTGTCATTCATGTGAAAGTATATTAATTATTATTTTGGTTATTATTAGCTTTATATGCAGTAATTGAATATAATTAAACTTGTTTTTATTGACTAAATTAGATTTGTGAAAAAATAACGAGGATTACACCATAGCATAACTGTTACAAAGTTGAATTGAGAAGCAATGCTTCCAAAATTAATGTAGTTAATCTAAATATTAATATAAGGTCAGAGGAGAGAAGACACAACTAGGTCAACTATGTAGTCACATAAAAATAAAAGGCTTAAAAAATTAGTCTTGCATATTTAAGTGCTCAAATTTGAGTAGAAATAATTGAATTGAAGATGGCTTAATTTGTTGTTCCTCTATAGATCAAATAGAACTAGAACACATAATAAATGGTGTCAGAATTCTATTCAATGAATGGACTTTGGAATCATTGTAGGACTGGTTTAAAATCCTGATTTAAGCACTATTTGACGTGTGACTTTAGGAAAAGTATTTATCATTTTAAGCTTTGGTTTGGCCATCTGAAAAATGGAGAAAACATATTTTCTTAAGGGGATGATTTTAGAGATTAATGAAGTAAATGCATGTAAAATGATTCATATAATTGGTAAAATATGTGCTGAACTCTCAATAAATGATAGATACTGCATTGTTGTGAGTAAATCAATATCATCATGCCCTCTACTAAATCTTCCTGAAATAGATATGATATTGTGTCCTACAGAGCAAAGAATGAGTCACAAAACTGTGATTTTACCGGTGTGACATTATTCTACGTCTTGGAAAAGGTTGTAAAATGATTAATTTTTCCAGTGCATTCCCACTGAAAGGAATGCACATTCACACATAAACTATAGTAAAAAATAACATGAAAAACAGCCACAGATATCTGTAACAAAATTATCACCTCACATGCACTTTTCTTCCCACAGTGGATATCCAATCTAGCAGAACATTCGAGCTATAATATAATTGTGAAGATAGTAATATTTTGATGGCAAAGAATGGAAAAGCAATGTGAAGATTAAGGATAAATAATTAAAGCAACAACAACAACAACAACAACAAAAACAAATTTTACTATGTGAAGTTAATATACTAAAAATGTGAAGATAATATAATTGATACTTATAAAAAAGTACTGTTTACTGAATCAAACTCCTAGGTGAATTTTTTGTAGTATTTGATAGCTATTAAACTCTAAAGGATTTCACATGGGGCTAGAGAAATGGAATAAACTACATAAGCTAAACAAATGATGGTCTAGAATCATATGATAAACTGATCTCATGAATATTTATACAGAACCTGAAAAAGTAATTATAAAAAAAAATTAAATTGTAAAATATTTGTTAAAATGTTAACACACGAAAAAGGATTAATACCTTACATATAGTATTCATGTAAAAAAATTATTTTTGAGAGAGTCTATGTGAAGAAATGTTATCAGGAAAAATTTTTTTTAATTGCCTTTAATGTTTCCATTTATATTGTTATAATTAATACAATTCAGGGGGAAAAAAAACAGAAAAACTAGTATGAATTATAAAACTCTATATTCCTTCCCTTTCTTTCAGGGACTATTTCAACTATTTATTTAAAGCAGAAAGACCAACACAAGTAAGGTATGGGTTTATCAATTGTCATCGCATTCTATTTTATTATGAAAGAGATTTTGACCTTGAATATTTGTGAATTTTATAATTATATAGACTACTTAATTATAAACATGTAGATTCTGGATCTAGACTTCCTATGTTTAATCTTAGCCACTGTGTGATTTTGCAAAAGTTAATTAACTTATATACAAATTGAGCCTTTAAAAGAAATGTACCTCATAAGCTTGGTAAACGAATAAATGGGTATCTCCAACATAAAAAGTACAAGAGGTATTAGCCAATATTTTAAGTGTCTTTATTATATTAGTGACATAATATTTAAATACTTCTTTAGACCCATTTCAGCAGAAATATGGATTTCTAAGGGAGTATTAATGTGAAAGTAGAAAAATAATAAATCTATTTAAGTTAATAAATTAAGATGTCATGACATTTATACTTACAGAGACTCAGTATTTTTGTTTTACTGAAAGAACTTAAGTTGAAATGATTTTAAATTGATATTTGTTTGGAAAGATGTCCCAATCTCCCTATGCATATCAATAATTAGCCCAGTGAACAAAAGAAACGTTTTGCTTAAGAGCTTTTAAATTGAATTACTTTCATATGCCTACTAAACATTTCATTGAAGCTTAATGAACCAATTTATCTGCCAACAATCTCTGAAATTGCAAATGCCTTCAAAAACTATTAGATTGATTGTTTGAATGTTGCTTTTTTCATTCTTCTAACAGTTGTGAAATACAAAGGTGATAGTGTTCCCAATCAGTTACCATAATCGGTTTCAGGGCATCTTACATTATAAAGGGCTTACACTGCGTAGAGTGAACAATATTTTCCTGAAGAGATGCACTGCATTGGAAATTGAGTGAAATACTTCTTTTTTTTTTTAATATTTGAATTCTTAGTATAACAAATACTTCCAATAGGTTATGACATTTGTGACATAAAAATATAAATCCAACCTTCCATGAGTATGCTCTGAAAAATACTTTTTAAAGTTGTAACTTTCATTCTTAGAGAGCGACTTTTGTATAGATGTGCCACATTTTACAGAGAGGCTCTAGAAAAGAGAAAAAAAAAAATTTCCTGAGATGACCTCAACATTCCTCTCAGCTTGATTCAATTTTAGACAGGTTTCTTCTTTCTGACTGTAGGCCCTTGACCTCCCTTTTCTGAGAGCATTTACTTTAGAAAAAGTTCAGCTGTAAATTCTTTATCTTCCCCTTTGATATGTAAATCTTCTCTCAGCCTCTTGCTCATTTTTCCAACTAGGGATATCTTTCTCAAGAACCTAGGAGCCATCTCTTTGAAATGTAACCATCAAAAAAGTATCCTATCTCCCAGTCTATTAAGGCTAGGAGCCTAACTTCTGAGAAGCAAACACAGATGGCCTAATTATATTGACTCTCCTCCTCCCTAACGTCCTCCAATAATTTTCCACTAAGTCATGTCAGCATATAAAAACTCTCTTTTGTTTCAGTAGAGTTGAGTTCACTCTCTCTCCACTACAGCAACAATCTCGAATAAAGTCTTCCGTGCCTGTTCAACTTGTCTAGTACAATTTTTCTTTGATAGTTTGTTGGTTCGTTTATTTGGATATTTTATTTAAAGTAACATTTCACTGATGTCAGGAGTAATCAAATCTCAATATAATGAACTGAAAGGATGTATCTTCACAGTTATTCACTGAATTTTGGATGTATGCCTTTTTTTTTTTAAATAAAAATTATAAAATATGTCACCCGGATCAGATTTTTTTTAAAAAGGGACACAAGTTATGATATTCTCTTTGCTCGAAATTTTTTTAATGATTCAAATGAAAATATTTGTATTGTGTAACACATCCTCATATAATCTGATAGAGAATAAAGCTTCTTTGGAAAGTATCTTTAATAAGAAAAGCTCTAAAATTTGAAGACTACTTATATAATACCACTTATTTTCAAGTAAGAATATTTGGTTTGGAGAACAAAGAAAATGTATTCCTTTTAGTGCAAAGAGGCCAAATGCGCACAGGAAAAGAGTAGAGACTCTCACACTTATTCTGTTGTTGTAAATTGATTTCTTATGTGTCACCTATCATTAGGGGGAAAAAAACGCATACAGTTTTATTTTAGTCAGAGTCCATTCAGAAATACAGCCTGTCAAAAATGATAAATGCTTAGAGAGATGGAAAACTAAAGAGCAATTAAGGATAATTGACACCTCATTGTCTTTGAAAGGCATCTTTTCTGAAGAGTTAAGGAGCACAATACCTTGAAATTTTTACTTGGCAAAAAGCCAAGACCTACACAGGAAATATGTAACACTTGGCTAAATTTCTAAATATTGCTAATTATGTTGAATAATTACAAGAGGGAGAGAACAGTTGGATTTACATTACTAGAACCTGAAGTAGAGAGAGTCAATTTAAAGAACAGCCTGAAAAAGTTTTACACAGCAATTTGCGGCAGAGAAGTCAACATATTCAATTTAGGTCACTTATATTGACTTGTTCTACTCTAGATTTTTGCCATATTTAGCATAATTGTTTACATATGTTTCATAGATGCTATTACCTGTATATAAAGGAATAATTCTCTCACATTAGTCCCTTAAATAAGCATTAAAAAATGAAAGAAAACTAGTGGGAAATTAAGCTTTCATAAACATAAATGATGGAATAATATCATCAATTAGTTTCAACATTTGAGTAAAGCACTCATTGGCATGATTTATGGGTTTTAAAAATGCTCAATGACCAAACACAGCTTCCTCCACAGACTACCATCTTGCTGTTCTTGCCCATTCCGGACTATTATACCCATCACTAGAATAAAGCTCCAAGTTAGAAAACAAATGAAAGTCATTATTTATAAACACTAGTGTCAAAATCACATTTGTTGCTTAATAATGATGCAAATATTAGCCTCTGCTAAGAGCATTGATTAATTCATCAAGTAAAATTGTCATTGTCTTGGAAGAAATAGAAGGAATGCTTGAGTATATATATATTAAATAAAAGATTTTATAATGGGGACGGGGAGGTTGGGGAGCAATGACAGACTCAGTGAGAGCCTAGTTACAACAGTCCCTGTCATTGATACATTTCTGAGAATGTCAGCCAGATAACAAAGGTTGGGGGAAAATCTTTTAATATGTGGAGAAAGAAGAGAGGTTAACATTAGGAGGAATTGGCTTATGAAGCAAAATCAAATTCAGACTAAGAACACTATCCTTACTTCTTGTATTTTTAACCCAGGCATTTCTTTTACTTGATGCCACTTTATTGTTAATTCTCTCCTCATTTATTTTGATCATCTCTCTTTTTCTGATTTGAAAAAGAACTAGAGGGAAATAGAAATTATGCAGGAAAATTTCTTGTAACAGAGAATTAAAAGTACTTAAGATAATCAGAAACCTTTTAAACCCAACACTGTTAGGATATTGAACCAATGCTATTTGTTTCCACAATTTTGTATAAAATTTAATTTTAAAATTCATTCCAACTCATAACTGTAAATATGGATAATGTAATACCTGCTAGATAAGTCAGATATGTTCACTAATTCACAGATCCTTATTACTTGGTTTCATATATTTTCTCTCCCTTCTACACACATTCTTTATTTTCTTGAGTTACACTTTAAGATGATAAAAATGGAAAAATAAGAAAAATGTCATCTATCATGGCAGATATCTCAAACCAGTACTCTGGACCAATGGATAAAAGACAGCCCGTAGGGCAGTGAAGGAATGAATAACACCATTCCAAGTTGGAAAATTTTCAAGAAATCGGAGAAATAAAAGGTTTAGTAGGGAATTTAAAAACACTATAATATACATCTATTAGATTATTCTCCATTATGCTTAGTAATACTGATAAAATGATTAGTTTTGAAGAAATTATAAAAGGAAAATTAAGATAACTTAGAGCAGGTAGTCAACTAAACCAATCTGCCTTTGTAGAAAATCTTCAGCAGTTACTTCATCCAATTACTGAAAAACTGATGGATATTATCTCAAAACTTTTAGTTAACTAATGTAGCAAGAAGAGATCTGAGGTTAGGATTGGCTGACTTCAAGGAATGATTTAAGTGACAGTAAGAAAAAATGAATTTAATATTAAAGTTTATATCTCTGGCAGCATCTGAAAACAGCATCTGTGTATGTGGATTTAAAAAGTCACTGAAGAAAATGATTAAAAAATTACCTCTCTTTACATCTAGATCTAGATCTAGATATACCTATATAGACCTAGATCTACCTAAAGAGAAAGAATTTCTTAATTTCTACATATAGAGAGATGTTTAGCACACATATGTCACAGGGGATGAAGAGAATGTCTAACGTTAGGTAATATTCAGAGTGTGGTGGTTTTTCATCAAAATCTTTTTAAAGGTTCTTGTAACAAATTTATTATCAAAGTGTCAAAGGTAAAATATTTTTAAAAAGACTTTTATAATATCAAAATAAAATTTTTATAACATTTTAAAGAAAAGGACCTTTGACATTCCTTAAAGGGATGGAGACTCAACTTTATGTGCAATGGATAGGTCTATCACCATGCCTACTTCCACCTTTATCATTCTTTTCTATAGGAATCTACTTAGTCCACAACCGCCACCTGAGAAAGTACTTCCCACCTTCAAAAATTATAGGGTTCATTGACTTTGGGTGTGACTTGAGTATCATGTTTTTTATAACCTCCTAATGTAATTTTAATGTGCAGATAGGTTGAAAACACCTAGAGTAGAGAACAGGGATTGTAGTTGGTGGCAGCAAGAGAAGTAGAAGTACTTGTGGAAAATGGTTATTTGGCAATGTATTTATTATATTTTTTCATCTTCAATTTCTCTGAGGTCTAGTTGGAATTTTTTTATTGAAAGTTTTATATCTTTGTAAACCCCCCTTATGTGAGATAATCAATGTAAATCTGTGCTCCAACTTCATAAATGACAGAGACTCTTTTAAGTATCTAATATATATTACTTTATGCATTCTGCATGAATCATCTCATTTAATTAAAAAAAAAAAAA
>NW_011888783.1:1373459-1384340 GCF_000151845.1 Pteropus vampyrus | reverse complement strand
AAGAAATTATAAAAGGAAAATTAAGATAACTTAGAGCAGGTAGTCAACTAAACCAATCTGCCTTTGTAGAAAATCTTCAGCAGTTACTTCATCCAATTACTGAAAAACTGATGGATATTATCTCAAAACTTTTAGTTAACTAATGTAGCAAGAAGAGATCTGAGGTTAGGATTGGCTGACTTCAAGGAGTGATTTAAGTGACAGTAAGAAAAAATGAATTTAATATTAAAGTTTATATCTCTGGCAGCATCTGAAAACAGCATCTGTGTATGTGGATTTAAAAAGTCACTGAAGAAAATGATTAAAAAATTACCTCTCTTTACATCTAGATCTAGATCTAGATATACCTATATAGACCTAGATCTACCTAAAGAGAAAGAATTTCTTAATTTCTACATATAGAGAGATGTTTAGCACACATATGTCACAGGGGATGAAGAGAATGTCTAACGTTAGGTAATATTCAGAGTGTGGTGGTTTTTCATCAAAATCTTTTTAAAGGTTCTTGTAACAAATTTATTATCAAAGTGTCAAAGGTAAAATATTTTTAAAAAGACTTTTATAATATCAAAATAAAATTTTTATAACATTTTAAAGAAAAGGACCTTTGACATTCCTTAAAGGGATGGAGACTCAACTTTATGTGCAATGGATAGGTCTATCACCATGCCTACTTCCACCTTTATCATTCTTTTCTATAGGAATCTACTTAGTCCACAACCGCCACCTGAGAAAGTACTTCCCACCTTCAAAAATTATAGGGTTCATTGACTTTGGGTGTGACTTGAGTATCATGTTTTTTATAACCTCCTAATGTAATTTTAATGTGCAGATAGGTTGAAAACACCTAGAGTAGAGAACAGGGATTGTAGTTGGTGGCAGCAAGAGAAGTAGAAGTACTTGTGGAAAATGGTTATTTGGCAATGTATTTATTATATTTTTTCATCTTCAATTTCTCTGAGGTCTAGTTGGAATTTTTTTATTGAAAGTTTTATATCTTTGTAAACCCCCCTTATGTGAGATAATCAATGTAAATCTGTGCTCCAACTTCATAAATGACAGAGACTCTTTTAAGTATCTAATATATATTACTTTATGCATTCTGCATGAATCATCTCATTTAATTAAAAAAAAAAAAACCTGAGGTACAAACAATGTTTTTATCTTTATTTGAAAGAATAGAAAAAAGGCAAGGAGAGATAAAGTACTTTATCCAAATTTATAGAGAGAGTAAAGATGAAGTGGTGAAGTCAGGGTTCAAATCCATGTACTTTGGCTTAAAATCTTGTGTAACTGAGCTATATTGATTTTCGAAGCAATTTATTTTAATTAATAGAAAGATTATGCGAAAATATGAAAACTGATCACCTCAAAATAGACATCTGTTATAAATTGGTAAAATATTTGTAGATTTAAATGCATTTCTTACTCTCAATTTTTCACTATTTCCACTGTCTCCCATTAATTATTTGCTACTGAGACCAAAATAAAAAGGAAAATACTGATCAATAAACTATCCTAGTTAAATTATTAGTATTTATCTAATTCTTACCATATACCAGATGCTGTTTTAGTTTCCTATCACTATTGTTGCATATGATCATGAACTTAGTGGCTTAAAACAATGCAAATTTATTGTCTTACAGTTCTAGAGGTCAGAAGTCCAAAATGGGTCTTTTGGGGCTAAAGTCAAAATGTTAAAAGAGCTCTATGCCTTCCAGAGCTGTTTCTTGACTTTTCCAGCTGCTAGGGCTGCCTGCATTGCTTGGCTCATGGAAAAATTATTCCAGCCTCTGTCTCACATTTTCTTTGACTCCGACATGCCTAGAAAGACCTTTCTTATTATATCTGGCCCATTGTCATAATTCAGGATACTCTTCCTTCACTTAATTATATATGCCAAATACATTTGCCATATAAGGTGACATATTCACAGGTTTTGGAAATTAAGTTGTGGACATCTTTGTGGGGCCATTATTCTTCTTAGCACACTATATGAACATTGTGCCATTTAATTTTTGCAACCTATTTCAATAGGTGTTGTATAATGATAGAGTTATGGTTTAGAGTACAAGTGATTTCCTCAGTCCCTAGTATAACATAATTCCAAACAAAGATCATACTTAGATTTTTGTACAATAATTCTCTTTTCCTGCCTCTATCATTTTATATTTAATGCCTACAACAGACTCAAAATTTACCACGTTTTTATAAAAGACAGTTAAATAATGAATTGTTATCATTACATTCATTGAGCTTCTACTACCAAAAAGAAATTTAGTATTATCCTACACAATTTGTGATTTTAAAAGCTTGTTTCTATCTAGCAAATTTAGATTATACTAATATTGAATAAATGATTAAAAATGACTCTATCATAGTATTTTTTAAAGATGTTGCCCTTTTAGGGACTTAAGAGTATAATGCATAATTTAATGTCATTGATTGATCATGCAATAGCAATAGATCAAATTTATAATTGGTTAGATAGCAGATATTTCACAAATTCTCAATTACTCATTAATTTAAATGGATAATTTAAATTTAAATTCTTTAAATCTGTTAACCTTATAGGGAATATAGTCGATAATATTGTAATAACTATGTATAGTGCCAGATGGATACTAGACTAATGGTGATCACTTCATAAGGTATATAAATGTCTAATCACTGTGTTGTACACCTTCAACTAATAAAATATTGTAAGTCAGCTATCATTTTAAGATAAATTAAAAATAAATTTAAAATTTAAAATCAAAAATAAAATTTAATCACTCTTCTCTTACTTAAAAAAAAAATCCCCAAGCAATTTAGGTAAATTCTAAAATATTTTTGATATATAAGATTCATTTCCAACAGTTTTTGATGAGATGTTTTATAGGAGAGAATTAAAAAATAATAAATTATATTTATTTTATAATAGCAGGTATAAGGAGATGTTTACTAAACTACGGATAGAAGAAATATGTTACCAATTTCAGTTATTTTATAATATATTGACTAATGCAATATTATCAATATTAAACTTCACAGTGAAGAGTAATATCTATTTATGCTATTTTTTATAATTAACATATTGTTGAACTCCATAAATATTAAGTAAAATTTTTGAAATGTATTTTAATATGAAGATTTATTCATCGTGCTCAGAGTTTGCTTATTAAGCATGATTAAATGTGGCCCATATTAAAGATTCTTCATTATATGACATTTTTTTCCATGAGACATCTTATTTTTTCCAACTATTTTAATTAAAGTCCCAGTAGGAAATAAAGTTGTTCCTTCATGTCAAAGATGAATACAATTATCCCAAAGCATTTGTCATTCTAGGTTATTTTAAATAGAAAAAATATATTAGTAAGCGCTCTAGAGACTAGATGAACATTGAGTATCTTGACCATTAATAACAAGCATAATGATTTGGTAAGAAACATTAACTTTGGGCATACGTGCAAAAAGTGATATGCATTCCTGAGGAAAAAACAAGTAAAACAATAGATATTTTACAATACCAATTATAGTGGCTTGCACAAAGTATAAATTCCATAAATATTCATTAAATAGTTGAATAAATTAATAAACTATAAAAATATTAGAAAATATAAACTATGTGACTTTAAAACACTTAGCTGAAATATTATCCAATTTTCCGCTTTTAAGCCATATCTTTATTCAAAACGTTCAGTATATTTTCTAATATGATCATTCTCCTAGAGTTTGAAAAAAATCTAGATAAAAAAGCAGATTCAGAAATGTAATTTCTTACATGTCTCAGTCAGTTTGGGCTACTATAATAAAGTACCATAGACTTGGTAGTTTATAAGCAACGGAAATTTGTTCCTTATATTTCTGGGGCTAGATGTCCTAGATCAGGGTGTCAGCATGGCCAGGTTCTGGTGAGAGCCTCCTTCTGTGGTGTGGAGTGCTGTCTTCTGGTTGTATCTTCACATGGTAGAAAGAAAGTGACAGAGCTCTCTGAGATTCCTTTTATAAGTGTACTAATCCCATTCATAATTATTACTACTATCATTTCAGAGATAATCAAAATGTTGATTAATAATTACTGTCTTGCTTATAATTTCCATATTTATTTTAACCAAAAAAAAGTAGAAAGATACCCAATATGACTAAATGAACAAGGAGAAATTTTATTATACATCATAAAAGATGTTTTCAATCTCTTGGTAATCAAAAGGAGTTAAACATTATTTTTTACATGAAACTTTTATTAGTATTAACTAGTAATATCTAGTAAAAATGAAGCTATTATTTTCTCATTAAAAATAATGTTATCTCTACAAAATTTAGAGGGGACTATTCTGATTAAGAGAATGTTCCTTAGACTAACTTCTCACCAGAAGTGGCATCTGAGACAAGGACTTGAATGCAGGTAGTTTATTTTAGAAAGTGATCCTAAGAAACAATAGTGAGAGACTTGGAAACTTCAGGAGAAGCTGAGAAGCCAATATAAACTTATGCTGTTGGACTGTTTATTTAGGTGTATAGCTGCCCCTAAATTCTGTTGGCTACCCTCAGAGACCCTTGTGGAGTCATTGCAGACTTATGTCCTTGGAACAAGGAAAGTTAATAATATATACACAGACTCTTTTCACTGATGAAGGATTGTCTTAGGATTTGTTAACCCTTGCAATTTCAGGTTTGTGCCCTAATCAGAATGACTGAATTTATTCCTGTAGGTGTCCCATGTTCCCAGAGAAGCCCTGGAGGAGAAAGCAAGAGATGTATAGTTCAGCCCAGGCGAAGTGGTACCAGGTTACACTTGAGGCAGTTGATTGCCGCAGAAACCATGATAACTGCAGTAAAGCGAAGGCAGAGCATGCGTGACAGGTCCACTATAGAAAGTAAATTTTTTTCTAGGCTACAATAAGCTTTTTTCTCTTCTTACAGTCAAAAAAAAAAAAAAAAAAAAAAGACCAAACTTCATATATAATGTGATTAATCTAATTTAAAAATTTTTTAATTAATTATTTTCACAGGATTATATGCACAAATATATATGAACTGAATTTTATTCTTTCATTTGAGTTTCAAAAATTTGTTAGGCATGATCCATTTTTGATTGTTGGCTGGTTGTATTTTTACCAGATTAATCATCCAATGGAATTTGAAGTTTCCTCAGATATAAGAATACAACTATCATGCTGATTTTTGTATTTGCAAATATTATGAAAATCTACCTTCAACTGTCATTCATATATACCTCTTTATAGGTAGGATAGACTTATGCCTGTTTGTGGTTTCCATGAAATAGGATTCATGTAGCTAAAATTGTGAATGAGATGGAATTTCTTTTATGTCCTATCCCTCCAATAGAAAATGACAAAGTACATCCCCAAACTGAAACATTCCCCAATTTTCCAATTTCCAGCTTTTAGTTAATTTTTGCTCAGTGTTTCTTTGTGTATCAAAACCCGTCGAAGACTAAAATGTTTCCTTCTGACTACTCAGTATTAGCAAACTCTGTTTCTACTCTTCCCAGAGGATCCTAACAGGGCCAACAATTTAGTAATTCATTCACCTTCAAAGATAGACAGTATACAATTCTTCATGTAAACCTCACCAATGTTTCATGACTAGGTAGATCACTGATACTATTTGTGACTCAGTGTGGTATGTTTTTCCCTGCAAGAGCCTCCTGTCTCTACTTCTTCCTACCTACTAATAGCTTTAATTCTGATTGTATTTAACCTATTCGTATTCAGACCAGTGCTGATTGATTTCCTTATTTTACGTGACTAGCAAACACAAAAGTAAGATCTATAACTGCCTTAAATAGAAGGAGATGTGACAGTTTAAACGAAGAAACCAGCAGTTATAACATACTTGGTATACCTGCTTGTCAGTAAAGATAAGCTCCAGCTACAAGCTCAGCACACTATCAATATCCTCAGGGACTTTCTATTTATTTTTTGTTTATTTGTTACCACAATAGTCATCCTAGAACCAGCTTTGTGCCTCAACAATGAGGCAAAGAAAGAAAATCAGAGCTGCTCCTATGTTAATGTAACAGAGTATGCATCAACAGTCATATTATCGGGTGACGATAGCCAATTTCTTTGTTTTTCTCAATTGTATAAATTTCACAGAGGTAGGACAATATATTTGTCTAGATCATAGGCCACTTTGGTTCAAACAGCCCTTTCACCTTCTGGCTGTATGACCATACACATATTGCTGTGAAATTGTTCTTTAGATTTTCATCTGTAAAATCTGGATAAAATGATTACTTATGTATGGAATTCTAATAAGGAGAAATAAATGAGTTAATGCATGAAATATTCTTATAAAAGGGTCACACAAATATGAAGTGCAATGTAAGCAATGCAATGTAATTATTATATGGAACTTAAAGGCTCCCTTTTGAATGCACCCTCCTCCCCAAAATGCATTTATTCAATGATCGCCCTGAGCACAGAATGAAAATCAAATTCATGTCTAACATTAGACAGAAAGAATAGTAACTGTGAGTCATAGTTGGCATGAAGAAAAGAGTAAAAGTTAGACAAAACATCCAAAAGTGAGGTATGGGGGGAATGATACATCACTGCCATTTTCCTATGATACTCACCTCTCAAAAGTCCCTTTTAATGAAACATCAGGCCCATTGTCATGGTTCGGAGTCACTTAGCTGAAGAAAAAGATAAGTGCCATATTATGCACTTATGAAAGATGAAAGGGAGGGAGGGAGGGATGAAAAGAGAGAGAGAGAGAGAAAGATGAAGACAGAAAAAGAAAAATACAGAGAGAAACTATCATCTTTTGCCTTACTTTTATTTATATTTTCTTCTAATTTATATTTACTTTTAATTCTGTAAGCTTCCTGTATTTTAGAAACATGGAGGCAAGGGTTTCTTCTAATTTTTCCTTTCTTGCTTCATATTATCAGATCTTAAATTTTTTTAACTTTCTAACACCAATAATTTCACTTATGTTCATTAGTAAATCAACATTAATTTGCACTGAATTACTTGAAAGAATAAATTATTAATAATCAAAATAAAGAATTTTTCAGTGAAATTTTGCATTTTAGAGGCAGTTTCCTTTGTCCCTTCTCAAAGTAAAAGATCTTGCAAAACAGATGTTCCAAACTGAAGAGCAGTTCAGAAGCACTAAGAGAAATTTTTAATAGAGAGAGCTTTTCACTGGATAACTATCAATTATAACTCATGGTCAATTGCCAGTTCAGGTTAACCACAACTCTATTGGAAAATATTATTTTTTGTTCCATAAATCCATAAAGAGGTGGCATGTGCTTGTCTAAGCATTAACTCTCTTGTTGAGATTGAAAAGTGGAAGGATGAAGAATCCATTGTGTTAGCGTGAAAGATGACATTCTGATTCAATCAAAATGTCACACACACACACACACACACACACACACACACACACACACACACACTCTACTTTAACCCTTCCTCTTTCTATATTTTATCTAAATATTATTGATGACCACAAAATTTTATAGTAAAATATATAGTTTTAAATTTAATACTATACTAACATTTATAGCTTTGAAAAGATACTGAAAATAATATTTTGGGGGCTCTCACTTTAAGCTTGTTGAATTTTAGCGGCATGGAGACAAAGGTTTTAATTTTGTCTCTTGTGCTTTTTTTGGTTCAGAGGACTATAAGTGTGGTCTTTCCCACCAGAGAGAATTCTGTAGTGGCAACACTATGTTGTAATGCTCAATCACTTTACTGTTAATTTCTCCTCCCACATAGTCTTATTATTACCTGTTGCAATTAATTTAGATCATAAAATTCTCTTTATTTTTATGCATGGAAATTACTAACTTTACGTGTGATTATTTTGTTTTATTTTTTAAACAAATTATTGTTTTACTATAATTATTACTGGCAAAAGGTATTTCTAAATAAAATAAAATTTGGTAAATCTAAAATTTACTAATTGACTAATAAGTTTGGATGCTAAAAATTAGTATAGGTATGAGTGACTGTGTTCAGTCAAGATTACAGATTAGATTCTCTAAAGATAGATGCTTTGAAAGCACGTATTATATTTAAAAACATCAAAACAAATTATGAAAGATGCAAAAGTCAAATACCTAAATAAATGCTTTGAAATAAATAAGCTTAATGGTGGCATTTTATAAATATATGTAGTGATGATTCCTAACTCTAGTTCTAACCTTTTGCTAACTTTTCCTAGAATCCTGTTGAGAGGAAAATGTAAAGAATATGTCAAGTTTGTCCTAAAAATAAAAATAAGTCATAAAAATGGTCCTTTTATGACTCTGTATGTTGGTTGCACAAAAAAATGTTTTGTTAAATGATTATGAACTAAAAAGAAATCCTTTAATACGCTTTTACATCTAACTCAATAGCTTATAACTCAGTATTATACTGTATTTATTATCTTTAAGAAGCAGTTTTACTTATTTAATTCAGTGACTCGGGAATTATTTCTATTGAGCATTCCTATATCAATGAACAAACTTAGTTTACTGCCCCCACTTCAAATTTAGTGAAACATGTTCATAGTATTTGCTAAATTATCATTCAAATCTTCCCAAGTAGTTTATAATACTCCTTTATTTTATGAACCATGTTCTTATATAGTTGATCTATACTGGAATTTATGTCATATGTAACTTCTCTAGAACCACAATATTTTATGTGTTATACCTATGTATTATGTCACAAAATAATTGATGGCAAATCTTTTTATCATATTTTAAACTTTGTTTCAATATTGATGATGACCTGTAAGATCTCCATCCACTGACTGACTCACTGGCATCACCCTGCTTCTCAACTCTACCCTTTCTTTTCTTAGTATCTTGTTACAGTGATGAGGAACTCAGCATCGTTTGATGTATATGAGCCTTATGATGGATATTCCCATTAAAAGGTTATCATCTATTTTGAAATTATAATAGTATACCCTTAATTTCAATATGATAATTCACAGAACATGCCACTGTCCCCCTTGACACAAGATTTGTTTTCAACAAATCTTTGTTGAAAACATGATACCTGATTTTTCTATGAAAGAGTGTGTGTGAAATCGCTTAGGAATTATAATATTCTCTCTTACCACTAATGCCTACTTTTCTTATTCTGAAGTTAGAGATGCTGAAAGTCTTTCTTCAAATGACTGCAGCTGTATATAATCTTCTGGAAACAATGTCCAGACATTTAATAGCCTCTGAGACTATACCAATGTAAATGAAAATTACCATTGCTACATACTATTCTCTTTTCACATATCTTTTCCTACTAAGCGCTCAGTACTCTCATCCACTCTTTAGGTTAAGGCTGATTTTCACTTCATTAGGTTATCTCCTACTCTATCTCTGCTCTATCTGCCACTCTAATATCTCTGATTTCTCTCCTCAAACATATATAAGACTCATTCTCTTAGGATACTGAAAATTCATTTACACCAAATGAATGGTTGATAATGTTCTAACATATTGTTCTTAGAAGGAAGCATTTACTATTTAATCAAAGACTTCTAGAGTGAGTGTTATTAACTCAAAGTATGGAATGGCAGGGATAGGACTGAGGATACGGGGGCTAGCTGGCTTACTCTGCCTCTGTATGAAGACTGCACCGAATCAGAGACTCTTGTATCCAGAGATTGAACAACTAGAACCTAAACTGTCTCATTTTGAAAAATAGGAGAAAGGAGAAGCAAATCCTAATGAGTATTCAGTAGATCAGAATATTAGAACTG
This sequence comes from Pteropus vampyrus, assembly GCF_000151845.1. NCBI lineage: Eukaryota > Metazoa > Chordata > Mammalia > Chiroptera > Pteropodidae > Pteropus > Pteropus vampyrus. Next base: position 1,374,617 of record NW_011888783.1, on the reverse strand, counting down.
AGAAGTATTAGGGCATTTAGATTCAGGCAGATCTCAGCAAACAAAGTAGACAGAGGTTTAATAACGGGCGAAATAAGCATAGATTGGATATAATTGGAACTTTCCTCTTATTAGTTATCCCTACTTTCCTTATTTTTCTAGCACTTATACAAATGCCTTTTTAAAATCTGGGACACATATTCTTAAGCCGAATGTCAACAGAGGAAGTGTTAAGAGGTACAGGTGTCATCATGAAAATGTTCCTAGCACCTCATGCCCTGGGCTATTTGTGGTACAAAATACAGGTAGTTGTGTTAGCGAATAACTTGCATATGATTCATGCTCTGAGTTCTTGTTCACATTTCAATTCTAAACTAAGAGCTATACTTGAGGCATTTTGTAAAAGCAGAGTTTTATGTTATTTTCCCAGTAGTTTAACATTATAATTTTCATTTCTTCATTGATTAGTATCTAAAAACATCAAATATATGTACAGTAGCTTGCAAAATGTTGTTTTGTGTTTTTCTCTTCTAAAATCCTGTAAATCATATTTATGTTAACTGGCAATTGCCTAGAAAAAAATAATATACTATAGAGTTAACAATATCTATTTTACAAACATTCTGTTTTGCATACTTGGTAAAGAAGACTCAAAGATTACTTAAAATAATGAGAGCTCCAGATTATATTTTAAATTGTGCTTTGATAAAATCTCTTGTCTATTTGTCTGAAAAAAAAAAAATGTAGCTGTGGGAGAATATTAGCCATTAGGAGACTCTAGACGTCCACAGGAAACAATTTTGCAAGGAAGGAAATAGTGCTCATCATTGGATTAACAGTCAGTAAATTGATCAATCTGAGAAATATATATCCTCTTACTATTAAAACTATTAAAGTGTTTCGAAATACATGTGGGAAGATAAGCTTCAGTAAGCCACCGTAAATTGTCAGACATGAAAAATATTTTTGTTTAAAAAAAGTTGCATTTAGAGATAATTTTTTGTTTCTTTCTGAATTCATTTATCTTATCCTAAATTTAACTTTTAAATTATATATGTAATACATAAGCTTGCAGACTATAGGTATTTACATTTTTTTCCCAGGCTATTTGTGGCAACAGAAAATATCAGTGACTTTTTGGGCCATGGAACCAAGGTAGATAGCATGTATAGGGCATGA
>NW_011888783.1:1360399-1373409 GCF_000151845.1 Pteropus vampyrus | reverse complement strand
AAATCTTTGTTGAAAACATGATACCTGATTTTTCTATGAAAGAGTGTGTGTGAAATCGCTTAGGAATTATAATATTCTCTCTTACCACTAATGCCTACTTTTCTTATTCTGAAGTTAGAGATGCTGAAAGTCTTTCTTCAAATGACTGCAGCTGTATATAATCTTCTGGAAACAATGTCCAGACATTTAATAGCCTCTGAGACTATACCAATGTAAATGAAAATTACCATTGCTACATACTATTCTCTTTTCACATATCTTTTCCTACTAAGCGCTCAGTACTCTCATCCATTCTTTAGGTTAAGGCTGATTTTCACTTCATTAGGTTATCTCCTACTCTATCTCTGCTCTATCTGCCACTCTAATATCTCTGATTTCTCTCCTCAAACATATATAAGACTCATTCTCTTAGGATACTGAAAATTCATTTACACCAAATGAATGGTTGATAATGTTCTAACATATTGTTCTTAGAAGGAAGCATTTACTATTTAATCAAAGACTTCTAGAGTGAGTGTTATTAACTCAAAGTATGGAATGGCAGGGATAGGACTGAGGATACGGGGGCTAGCTGGCTTACTCTGCCTCTGTATGAAGACTGCACCGAATCAGAGACTCTTGTATCCAGAGATTGAACAACTAGAACCTAAACTGTCTCATTTTGAAAAATAGGAGAAAGGAGAAGCAAATCCTAATGAGTATTCAGTAGATCAGAATATTAGAACTGAGAAGTATTAGGGCATTTAGATTCAGGCAGATCTCAGCAAACAAAGTAGACAGAGGTTTAATAACGGGCGAAATAAGCATAGATTGGATATAATTGGAACTTTCCTCTTATTAGTTATCCCTACTTTCCTTATTTTTCTAGCACTTATACAAATGCCTTTTTAAAATCTGGGACACATATTCTTAAGCCGAATGTCAACAGAGGAAGTGTTAAGAGGTACAGGTGTCATCATGAAAATGTTCCTAGCACCTCATGCCCTGGGCTATTTGTGGTACAAAATACAGGTAGTTGTGTTAGCGAATAACTTGCATATGATTCATGCTCTGAGTTCTTGTTCACATTTCAATTCTAAACTAAGAGCTATACTTGAGGCATTTTGTAAAAGCAGAGTTTTATGTTATTTTCCCAGTAGTTTAACATTATAATTTTCATTTCTTCATTGATTAGTATCTAAAAACATCAAATATATGTACAGTAGCTTGCAAAATGTTGTTTTGTGTTTTTCTCTTCTAAAATCCTGTAAATCATATTTATGTTAACTGGCAATTGCCTAGAAAAAAATAATATACTATAGAGTTAACAATATCTATTTTACAAACATTCTGTTTTGCATACTTGGTAAAGAAGACTCAAAGATTACTTAAAATAATGAGAGCTCCAGATTATATTTTAAATTGTGCTTTGATAAAATCTCTTGTCTATTTGTCTGAAAAAAAAAAAATGTAGCTGTGGGAGAATATTAGCCATTAGGAGACTCTAGACGTCCACAGGAAACAATTTTGCAAGGAAGGAAATAGTGCTCATCATTGGATTAACAGTCAGTAAATTGATCAATCTGAGAAATATATATCCTCTTACTATTAAAACTATTAAAGTGTTTCGAAAAACATGTGGGAAGATAAGCTTCAGTAAGCCACCGTAAATTGTCAGACATGAAAAATATTTTTGTTTAAAAAAAGTTGCATTTAGAGATAATTTTCTGTTTCTTTCTGAATTCATTTATCTTATCCTAAATTTAACTTTTAAATTATATATGTAATACATAAGCTTGCAGACTATAGGTATTTACATTTTTTTCCCAGGCTATTTGTGGCAACAGAAAATATCAGTGACTTTTTGGGCCATGGAACCAAGGTAGATAGCATGTATAGGGCATGATTAGAGATGACCTTTTCTACAATTTGGGCTAAAGAAATAGGGAAATTATTTGACAAAATAAGTACATATATCTTCCTTCTTTATTTCAAGATACAAGGCACAAGTAAGAAAGAATCTCTCAGCCATTCTTTTGCACCCAGTCAGCAAGTAAAATGGTTTTGCTTGTGTGTTTGCTTCTTTGATTGTTTCCTCTGTTTCTTTGATAAAGTTTTCTTTTCTTCTGCATTTCAGATCTTTTCAATTAGGAGTTTGTTATTTTCATCAGGATAACTAACACAACACCATGTATGTATTGATATGAATTATAAGAAAGTTTATTAGTATGACATTTTATATCTATTTTGATGACAAATAAAAAATAGAAATCTCTTTTGACATGTATTTTATTAAGATTAATTTTATGATCTTAGTCTGTGTGATAGCTCCCAGAATTTTAAGCAGGGTTGTGTATAAATGCTGTAATGGGTAGAGAAACTTATAATTTGTCTTTTAAACAGGGACATTTCAGTAATGAAAAGGGCATAAAAATAATTACCATGTGCCAACTGATCTATAAAAGACATAAACCCAGACTGCCTTTGGAATAATCAAGAATAGTAATAGACCACTATGTAGTAAGATTTAGAGAACTTTCCCAGATTTTCTCATTCATAACAAATTTCTTTCCTTATATTATACTTCTTTCAAGATATTGAATTAACAACAACATAGTCATTCCACATGGCTGAAAAATAAAGGTGGAATTATTTTATTTAAGCATTCAAAATTATGATGACTAAACATCATTAGCTTATAAGTAGTCTACCTTACATTCATTAATATATTTTCTTGGATTAACATATCAGATTGGAGAAATGACACTTTGGAAAGCACAAAAAGTCTGTTTTCAAAGACAAGTATAAAATATAGGGTAGCTTCAGGGCATTGAAGCATAGAAGATAGATAGAACACAAATTATTCCAAGGTGATTGTGGAGGCTAGTCCTACTGCCCAGACTCCTGAGTTGGTTCCAGAAGTTGGAAGTTCTTGAAAGAGAATGTGTAATTTAGGTAAAGAGACAGGCATCACAAAAAAAGATACAAAAATATCCATCCATTATCTTACAAGTTGATTTCAGGGACATCATAGGCTTACTTCAGAAATACAAGATGTTAAGAATTTTAGAGTTGAGAAGAATATTAGAGATAACTTACTTAAGATTGCTAATTTTGCAGATAAAGTTACTGAAACTACAGAAAGTGAGAAATTTGGCCAAAGTTAAACCATTTTAAGAAATTTTATTTTTATTTTCTTAGATGAAAAGTATAGATAAAGAAAAAAATTTTAAATTATTCTTCATTCGATTATGAGATTATAGGAGCATAATAGAAGTGAGAACAAATATGAATAAGAAAAAGTATTCCTAAAGGCTTTAGCTTAATGGAAATTTGCAGATTTAGAAGAATTAGACACCCATTGATTACTCGTCATTTGAATTGTTAGGATAAGAATTAACGACCTTTATTATTTTTAACATTTGGATATTTGGCAGTAGCAGATTTTAGTACCTAAAATATCTTAGAAATTTAGTAGGATTACTTTACAGCCTTGACCTTTCAGTAGGATTGGTTGGCAACTCTTTCTGTCCCCACAGGTTACTGAGACCATAAAAAGAGAAGGAATTGAATAACTAGTGAATTAGATGCATTATATAAAAAGGCCAAAGAGGAAGTCTATGGTTCCATATTTCAAGGAAAGTATCAGATATTAAAATATCTGGATGACAAGATATGTACTACATGGGAAGGTAGGGAAATGTTTTTAATTTTTGCTAATAACAATAAATTTGCTAAACTCAAAATTCAACCTCAAAATAGTGTTCTAAATTCCAATAATCTAGGATTAGAAACAAACAAGGGTATATGTTATTCAGGGAATTGCTGTAATGTTCCTATCCCTTAGGATGCTCAGTAGACAGCTCTGATGAATGCTGCTGCCCTGTAAAGATCGTTCAGTACCAGTAACAAAAGCTAACTCGAGGTGACATAAGGCAGGAGGGACTGTATTGGGACACACATGTTAACTCTGATTTATTCTGATTAAAGGCAGTAATTTTTGTTCCCACCTTCTCACATGGAAGACAAAAAAAAAAAATAATACCTATTGCAGAAAACATCTGCCTCCTCATCAATATCCTTGGCTGACTTTATGTCAGAGTAAAAGGATATGTCAGAATTTCAACATTCTTGCTTATATGGACATATTTAGCTAATTTCTTCATAGAAAAAGCCATATACACATAGCTTAGGTATTCGAGTCTTATTTGTAAAAAAAAAATATTTACAAAACAGTACGAAACAAAATAGAAGAAATATCATTACAATATTTAATGATGAAATTGATAAAGCTTTGTATGTAACAAAATTTGTTCATTCTTTATGTGTTGAGAACAATAAGAAACTACTAATCAAATATTTCAAAATGAACATTCTCTTTTAGATCATATATTCTGGCTGAGAGGAGAATTATTACAGTGACTGTACTATACATGTATAAATGTATTTGGAAAATACTCTCCAGTGGAAAACAATAAGTTGCTATGAAGGCAAAAATTAAATCACAATTTATGCAACAGTTATTTAATGAAATCCATATATTGACACTCCACTTTTGAGTGTCAGCTATCAAAAAATTAGGATGTTATCTTAATTTCAATGGTAAAGCATTAGATATTTTAAATGTTAACAAATATAATGTAAAACTTTATGAATATATAATTGTATATGTATTCTCTATATATATATAAACATTCATGAAATGACAGATCTAGTACATTCATTGCCCTAGGGTGTACATTAGTATCAAATATATTCTAAAGGATGTTGGCTTTATGGACATTTAGGTTAAATATCAAATTTGAAAGATCTTATATGATGAATTATATATGTTATCTATGATTACATTAATTATGATTGCATTAATTATTGATGCAATTATAATATAAGGTGGCCTAGAAAATAACTTTATAAGATATATTATGAACAAAAAGAGTAATGTGAACAGTTATTCCTAAACCTAAGAAAATAACATAGAATATTTTATAAATTCTATTTTCAGGAGAGAAATAGTAAGCTTAGCTATTTGAAAATGCTTGTTTTCATCATGAGGAAAGTAGATTGGGAAATTATGAGAAATGGAATGTATTATAAGTTAATGATTATGATATGATCCAGCAAAATCAAGAAAGAATATTGATTTAAAAAAAATGTGAAAAAAAAGCAGATCAATCATATACCAACCCCCCTCACACACAAACACACACACATATAAAATATATCAAAAACAGTGCAAGTGCTAGATGCAAAGATGAGTAAAATATGAGCCTGCCTTTCTACTCACAAGGCAAATAACTTTTATATGTACATGCACCACTTAATATTATGATGCTTTAATGCTCTTGGAATATGGTTTCAAATACAATTTAAAAACCATGTTTTTATTTTGCTTGTTTTGTGTATGTTTGACATATATACACGTATATATATGTACACACACACTTAAGACTGTCAGTGAATTGAAATTCTTCACTGATAAGTAAGTGTATTGTTAACTTCTCAAAAGAAGTAACTGTTTTTGTTTCTGTATGTCCAAGTTTCTAACACAGCTAACAGCACATGTCACACAGAAGAACATTGGTTGTTTTGGGGGGATTAATTAATTTATCAATTAATAGATTTGCAAGTAATAAAATCATGACAGAAAACCTAAATTCTAAATGAATTTTTTCTGTTGAGCATTAAAACTGAGTTTTTTCATTCTTTACTCTGAGACACATATTCTTTAAAAAATATTAAATTTAATTTTAGTTTTAAAAACATTAAATATGACTTAATAATTTTAATTAAAGCAACATCTGCTTTTCTCACTATGCACATTTGAATGAAGTTGCATTTAAATACATTTTCACGTTCTAACAGAATATCTTTAATTTGTAGATTTCAAATGCAAAAATATAAAAGACTTCACATCTAGAAAATAGGCCTTTGGAACCTAAACTCATTATCATTGAAGTGTGAAGTTTAATTGTATTACTTTTAATAATATATCTTCTATGTAGATATTACTCAATGCCTGCAAATTCAGGAAGTGGGAAATGGAGAAGTAATAATGCAGGAGAGATTTATGCTAAGGAGATTCTCAGTTGTCACGATTAAAAATTTTCCACCCATTATGTGAATCCTATTGATCATTGCAGGAAGCAGAAAAGTGTGCTGTTCATTGATTTTCTTTGGCTACTGAATGCATTAGGCCTGACACATTTGATGGGTAGGCAAGTTTTCAAAGGAAGCTCAGTTAAGCTAATCTTAGTTCAGAGGAATATTCACAATGGAATAAGAAACCTTGTAATTGCAAGAGCAAATAGAAGAGTCAGAGGACTATATTATGGGCCATATCAGCATAAAAATTAGACATGAGCCTTCCCAAGAGACTACAGTAAAACACATCAAGGCTTTGATGCTGTTTTTTTATAAATGTAGCAATTACTGGATAAGTTAGGTTTTAGCTTTTCACCTTTCAGCCAAGATAGTTAATGCAAAGTAATTAGTTGTTCTGTCTTCTTAGCTAAGGGAGACTTTCAGAATTCCATCAAGTTCATAAAAATATAAATGAAGACATTAGATAATTGCATCCGACAACTGAGATTGACAGCAATGCTACTACTGCCTATAAATTCAATGTTTTTTTCTAATGATCTATTTGTGATTCTTCTTGTTATTATACTGGTTCTTTAAAATACAAATTCATCCATGAGTTGTGTCATGGACTATTAATGTAGAAAGAATAATAGCAAATGCAATTCATAAAGACTTTTCTATCCTGAGAATTAATTACTATTTAAAAAATAAAACTGGAAAGTGTGATCCTCTGTCTCTGTTGGAAGCTGTCTAGTTACTTATTAGTACAGTGTCAGAGTACAATGTTACCTCTCAGTAGTACAGGATGGTGTCAAAACGCTATGTATATTTTTCCAGTACATTAAGTACCAGAGCACTGTGTATACTTTAAGTGAGGATTAATTAAATTAGCATAAACCAAGTGGTCTTCCATGCCCACGAACAAATATTGTGTATTTGGCAATCACCTTTCTCATTTTTTTTCCACATCATTTAGCATACAAGTATACAATTCAAATTTATAAGAATAAATGAGGGGATATGGATTATTGATATCATATTCCATTTAATGACATCTAAAAAGGAAATCTCCCATCCCTAACATGACTTTCAATATATTTGGAGATTTGTGTTTCAATACAGAAAACTATTGTAAATCATCAATTATGTTTGGGATCTTTGGATTTTTAACAACTATTTTGCTTTTTGATATGTTATCAAAATACTATAAGAATTAAGTATTTTATAATATTACAACAACTATATGTTGGTTTGCCAATTGGTCCTTGTACAAAGAGAGCAGGGAGAGATTGAAGAGACAGACCACTCCAGATTGGTAGGTGGCCAGTTTAATAAGCAAGGAACTTACATCCAAAGGTTGTCTTGGGTGCTACAAGATGAGCAAATCTCTGCATCCATCCATGAAACCTTAAAGGTTTATGTAGAGGCCTTAATGGTATTCAGTCACATATAACATCCAAATGGTTTCAATAATGCATAACTCTCTCAAGGTTTTGTCCTTAACAATGGCTCCCACTGTGTAAACAGTGGGCAGAACTTACATTTTAAGTAGAAGGGTGTGGATGAGCTAGCCTCCAATTGCCTGAGTTGAGCTCACAGGTCAATCAGCTCTCACAGCCTCTCCATTACCTCCTCCAGTATACCACCCTCCATGACCTACTCTACGAATCTTATATGCAACCCATTTTCTGCAATGTGCTCTGAGCAGTCAGCAAGGGGTTTCATTGGCATGAAGATGGCTTGTGTGGTGGCTACTTGGCTACACTGGAGACAGATAACGTAGCATCAATGTAGGCACATGCAAGAGAAAATAAAGATTAAAATAATAATTCCCAAAATAAGTAACAGTTTTTTCTACCATATCCCCATGATCCAATCCATTGATTTATTAAATTCCTAGGTTGGGGGATGAATCACTCAAGTTGTTCACTTGTGTCCTCATGTGATTTAATAAAATGATACATTAGCAGACTCATCAAGTACGAACACACAACATTCTGTTTGGATAATGACACAAGTGCCCCCTTATGAGGCAGTAAAAATGCGCAAATCTATCTCATTTTGGAGAACAGCTTTTCTCATTAGAGATATTTTAGTGTTCAGTAAAAACAGGCTTTGCTGGCTATCATTGAAGGATTACTGGCGTCTCTGTGTGCTATGATACCCTCCAGGCCAATGAAGGAGCCAAAGATGATGTCCAAATGATTGTTCCAGTGGAAAACAGAATATGCCCATCTGCCTTGAGTAGAGAGAGATTGGCATCTTTAGGAACTTAACCTGGTTATGTGTATCATACATGTTGACAAGGGAAGGCAGCATCATCAGGTGTGAGGAGATGGGCTGAGGGAGGGATATGCCAAACCAGGACTCCCACCATCTCCCCTCAATCAGTGGTGTATGTTCTATTTCTGATAATACACATTTCAACAGGTCTAGCTTTCAGCAGGACAATGAGATCCCAAAGGAGACAAAGTCCCCTTCACCCAGGGGTGCAAAGAGACATACCTATCCTGGTGGGACATCCCCTTACAAATTCCAGTAGATAATGCCTTTTCCAGGTGTGATGAGGCTTGATCCACACACAGTGAGATCAGTGAGGAAATGGCTATTTCTCATCATTTCCACACCTTTATAGTATTATCTTGCAGGGATCCCCAGTCTGGCAAATGGGGCAACAGGCCCTAGTGGTTGATCATTTAAATATATTAAAGCCTGGGACTGTGCTGTAGTCCACTCAGGCAAGGTGATTTTACCTGCTAGTAATTTAACCTTCTGCTTTAGTATTCCAGTTTTTATTTCTATCAACCATGTTGATTGTGGGTTATAGGAAAGTGCAATGTCATGTTCTTTTGCCCAGTCTTGAATATCGTGACCTTTAAGATGTGACTCCCCAATCACTGTCTATTTGATGAAGGTATTTGTACATGGTACTCAACTTATCTATTTCTTTAATGATGGCAGCCTAGGTTTCGTGGTGACAGGGAAAAGCTTAGATTAGGCCAGATGCAGTATTCACAGAAACCAAGGCATATTTAGAACCCTCACTCAGAAAGAAGGGTCCAATATAATCAATTTGCCAATCTTCCACCAGCTGGGATCTCTGGTGAATGGCCCCAGACTCCTTTGGTAGTTGCCTTGGGCATTATTTAGAACAAACAGAATATGCTGTTACTACATTGACTAAGTTACTGTATTTCAAGGACAATCCGGCATTTTTGGCAATGCACCATCCCACTTGGGTACTATGGTGGCCTCTCTTTCTATGTTTCAATTTGCTGTATCTACTGGAGGATCAGTTGCTAGTGCTTGTACCTGAACTAGGGCATCAGCTTCCTGATTGCCAGGGAGTATCAATGCCTTATGAGCCAGAAGTGTAGAATAGTGAGGACTACCTCAGTTTCTTGCAGGTGAACTCAACTGTCTTTCCATATATCCTAATCCCACAAGGGCTTATTCGTGATCATCTAATCCTCGGTTTTCCACTGTCCAAGCCATAGGATTAATCCCTTTAGAACAGCCCAATTGTCAGTTCAAAGGGTTAATGGCCAGGGTTCATGAGTGTTCACCAGCCAAACCTCTGTGAGTTCAGCCCTCTGGCTGGTACAGTTCATTCCTATTTTTGTGCAGTGGTGTCAGTATTGGGCTGAATCTTGAATGCAGTTCATCTAGGTGTGTAGCCCCGATTCAACCCATCTGTGTATCAGTCATCAGTGGGAATTTCCCTCACTCCTTCTCTACTTGCCACAGGGACCACCACAGGAATAGGGGTGGGGTCATTTGGAGGCTCGATTTACTCTACTAGACCTAGTATCACTCACATTTCTAGAGTCATTGGGCTGGTGGCAGGGTGCTCCTCTGCTGGGAACAGGCATGCCACTTAGTCAAAGTGGGAGTTTGAGCCATGGCAGAGGTGGATGTATAGAACATATTTTTAACCCACCCCGTAATAGGAAGAGAAGTTCTTTCTATGATATGCTGTTCCTTTGTGAGAGGCTCTACCTGGAGGTGTGCTGTGCACACTTCAAGGAGCTGTTGTTCCATGGAGATATGTTAGGTTTCTGTCCCTTTCCAGATCTGAGACTTAAATCTTAGGAGTATCCTTTCCTTCTGTTATCTCTGCCACAGTGCCCAACCCATACATTCCGGAGTCACAGACACGTCTATCTCAAATGGTAGCCCTTCAGGAGATGTTCAGAGGTTTAATCTGCTTCACTAATATTTTTGTCTTTTCAAAGGTGACTTGCTGACCTGATCTCCCCATGTGCCCTTTCTTTACCAGATGATATAAGTGATGGAAGCACTGTGCCAGGTAGGGAATAAAAGTTCTCTGAAATCCCCAAATCCCTACTTCATTCACATTTTTAAGGACTTAGTAGGCTCCCGTCTTATCAATCAAACTTCTGGGACAACACAGTCTTACCCAATGAAATGATTCCAAAAATGTTGCAGTAGTGCCTTGGCCTTAGATTTTCTGTGGGTTCACTGCCCATCCTCTCCCTCACAGATGTTCCAGCTAAGTCTGTAGAGTATCCTGTAGCAGAGGCAAGTCTTCACATGTCAACATTATATCATCAATGTAATGGACCGTTTTACTATGTGAAGAAGGAGAGCAGGGGCTGATCTTTAGCTACCATCCCATGACATATTTTGCAGCTGTATTGGTAACTACAGGGAAATACTCGAAAGATCCATTTTTGCCCCTCCACGTGGAAGCAAATTGATCTTGTGACTCAGCACCTAGGGGCATGCTGACAAAAGTGCTTGCTAAGTCCAGTAAAGCATGATACACTTGTAAAACTGTGGTCAATGTATCTAAGATGGTGACAATGTTCGACACTGCTGCATGAATAAGAGGCACTACCTTGTTTGATTCTCGATAATCCAAGGTCATCTACCATGAGTCATCTGGCTTTTTTATTGGCCACACTGGGCTGTTGAAAGCACCATGGGAAGGACGTAAAATACCCAATTGGTGTAGTTCTTGAATAGTTCCTCCTATTTCCTTATGCCTCTCCTCGCCACCAGGCAATTTATTTTGTTATGCAGTTACCACTCTTTGAGGAGGCAGTAGACTTATTGGTTCCCATTGGCATTACCCCTCAGCACTGCTCTGATTACTCTAACCTGGAGGTGGAATTCACCAGTTGAGGTTTGCAGAGTTTGATCTTGCAGGATATCAAAGTCTATTATGTTCTCCAGTATTAGAGAGTTGAAAATCTCATATTCTCATGGGGGAAGAAGATCCAATTTACAGTGTCAAAGGGACCTTCCTGACCAGAGCTTCCTGCTCTCTGTAATCATTGATGGTGCTGAGGGGGCCACAAAACTTCCGAGGGTTGACATGTATTAGAGTGCATTTGGCTCCGCTATCAACCAGATCCAACACCCTTTGTTTGTTTCCAGGGGACCAGTGAATAGTGAGCTCTATTGTCTCAATCTTGGCTTATACTAGGGGCATGAGAGGCACCCACCCCAAATGGAACTATAGCCCGAGGCTTCTACTGGATTAGGTAAGGCATTAGGGACACCAGTAGAAGCAAGCAGGACGAGTCTAAACTGTTGTTCAGATTTCAAGGCTTTCCACAAGCTGACCGAAATAGCTGGTTGCCCATTTATTTTTTTCAGGTGGGGTTCTGACAATATGGAAGTCAAACCATATTTGCATCTGGGTTACTTTTACTGGACTATTAATAGCCACTGGGATAGCATTTTGGTTTCTTGAGTTTCCTTTCTGTTTTGGGTTTTTCACTCAACCTGCCTGCATTCCCAGAATTTGTCAGTTTTCCTCTGATCAGCAATGGATTGCCCAACATCATAAATGTCTTGTCCCATGACTGGGCTTGGCATGGAGATCAGTGTCTTATACTGGGTTCTGGAAGTTGACTGCAATATCTTGAATTTCACTTCTGCAATGAATGTGCCCCAATCAGGGCCTTCAGAGATGGGACATAGATGGTCTGTCTCCTTCCCAACTCCCTAAGAATTTGTTGCACCTCCTTCATAGATTTCCAAGATCTCATGTGCCCAGGGAGATCCCCTTCATTGGGCCAAGCCTCCCTGTAGGTTAGAATAATCCAATCGGTAAAGGGGTGTGTACCTTGAATCCCCCAAGTGTCATGAAAGCACTGCCAGAGGGCAGTGTGTGTGGTAACATTGCCCATTTTCTCTGTTTCTTGCCAGTCAGAGAAATTTCATGGATGCCATGTCCCTCTCCCCTCCCCCATTCCATAGCCACACTAATCATGCCTGGATACCCTCTCTGGCCTTTTGCTGGAACTTGGCAAGTTATCAATAAGTTCAATGAGAGTATATTCTCTCATCATGAACATCCCCTGAATGATGGACTACCCTACTGACTTGAGTTGTTGTTGCTGTGCTTTTGCTGTCCTTTGTATTGGAGATTGGAGGGCACATTTTCTCTGTTTCACTGTCAGTCATAACTTCTTTTTTCTCTCTCCTACTTTCCCAGGGATTCCACCTCTAGGCAACTCAATCAGGCTTTGTCATAAGCACTTAGATTTTAATCTGTCTTCCTAGCTTTGCAAAATGGCACATTAAGGTCTTCAATTCATTACCCTGCTCACTCTTTAAATTTCTTTAAAAAAAATATAGATATAAATGTATGAAGGTAAATTTTATAAACTATTTTCAGAATTTTAGTATACTATGTGCTTTATTAATTTATTTATGCAAATAAATTCAAATCCAGATAAAATGGAACATCAACATACTAAATAGATAAAGTGGATAGCTTAACATCAATAAAAGTAAGATCAACTAAAACATGGCAATCAAACTGACAGTAGATTTCTCATCAGCAAATACACAGGTTGAGTTAAAAAAAATCTAGCTTTATTATGTCTATGAGAGCATCCCTAAGACATGATGATATGAAATGATTGTAAATAAATAGAAAAATATGCTGTGATAATCACAAAATATATAAGTAA
>NW_011888783.1:1358204-1360124 GCF_000151845.1 Pteropus vampyrus | reverse complement strand
GAAATTAAACAAAAATGTAAAAATATTAGTATTAAAGAGGGAAATTCATAGCAATACAGATCTATCTCAAGAAATAAGAAAAAGCTCAAATAAACAGTCTAATTTACACTTAAAAGAACTAGAAGAAGAATAGCAAATGAAGCCCAAAGTGAGTAGAAGGAAGGAAATAATAAAGATCAGAGCATAAATAAATGAAATAGAGTCTAGAAAAACAATACAAAAGATTAATACAAAAGATTATCTTTAAATGGATAAACAAAATTGATAAACCATTAACCTGACTCACTGAAGCAAAAAAGGACTCAAAAAAAGTAAAATCAGAAATGGAAGAGAAGTAACTACGGACTCCGCAGGAATACAAAGGATCATAAAAAAATATTATGAGCAATTATATGCCAACAAATTGGACAAATTGGAACAAATGGATACATTCCTAGAAACATACAATCTCCCAAGACTGAGTCAAGAAGAAACAGAAAATCTTAACCAACCGATTACCACCAAGAAAATCAAATCAATTATCAATGCCGCCCCCCTCCCCGGACCAGATGGCTTCATAAGCAAATTTTACCAAACATTCAAAGAAGAATTAACACCTATTCTTCTCAAACTAGTCCAAAAAATTCAAGAAGAGGAAAATCTCCCTAACATCTTTCATGTTGCCACCTGCCATTACCTAGATTCCAAAACTAAACAAAAATATTATAAAAAAAGAAAACCATTGGACAATATCTCTTATGAACAATGATGCAAAAATCCTCAACAAAATATTAGCAAACCAAATTCAGCAATACATTAAAAATATCATACACCATGATCAAGTTAGATTTATTCCTGGTATGCAAGGTTGGTACAATATCCACAAATCAATTAATGTGATACACCACATTAACAAATCGAAAGATAAAAACCATATGATCACATCAATGGATGCAGGAAATGCATTCGTTAAATCCAGCATCCATTTATGATAAAAACTCTCAGCAAAGTGGGAATGGAGGAACATATCTCAATATAATAAAGGCCATATATGACAAACCTATAGCTAATATCATACTCATGGGGAAAAGCTAAAAGCATTTTCCTTAAGATCAGGAACAAGGCAAGGATGCCCACGTTCACCACTCTTCTTCAACATTGTATTGGAAGTCTTAGCCACAGTAATAAGACAAGAAAGAGAAATAAAAGGCATGCAAATTGGAAAGGAAGAAGTAAAATTCTCATCATTTTCAGATGACATGATACTATATATAGAGAACCTTAAATATTCCACCAAAAAATAAATAAATAAATAAAATAAAACTGTTAGAACTGATCAATGAATTCAGTAATGTAGTAGGCTGCAAAATATTCATAGGTCAGTTGCATTTTTATACATCAATGATGAACTTTCAGAAAGAGAAGTTAAGAAAAAAAATCCTATTTATAATTGCATCAAAACAATAAAATACCTAGGAATCAAATTAATCAAGGAGGTAAAATACCTGTTCTTAGAAAATTATGTCATTGAAAAAATAAATTGAAGAAGATATAAATAAATGGAAGTATATACTGTGCTCATGAGTAAGAAGAGTCAACATTGTAAAAATGATCATACTACCCCAAACAACCTATAGGTTCAATGCAATCCCTATCAAAATACCAATGGTATTTTTCAGAGAGCTAGAAGAAATAATCCTAAAATTTATATGGAACCATAAAAGGTCCCAAATAGCCACAGCAATCTTGAGAAAGAAGAACAAAGTTGGAGGTATCATACTACCTATTATCAAACTATACTACAAGGCTATAGTAGTCAAAACAACATGGTACTGGCATAAAAACAGATACATTGATCAACTGAACAGAATAGAGAGCCCAGAAATAAATTTCATCTATACACTCATTTAATATATGACAAAGGAGGCAAGAATATACAAT
>NW_011888783.1:1341189-1358154 GCF_000151845.1 Pteropus vampyrus | reverse complement strand
GGGTAAAGACAGTCTCTTCAATAAATGGTGTTGGCAAAATAGTGTTAGACAGATATATGCAAAATAAATGAAACTAAACCACCTTCTTCTACCATATACAAGAATAGACAATCAAAATGGATTATAGACTTAAATGTAAGACCCCAAAACATAAAACTTATTGAAGAACACATAGGCAGTAATCTCTCTAATATTGCTACTAATAATTTCTTTTTGGATATATCTCATCAGGTAAGGGAAACAAAAGAAAAAATAAACAACTAAAAAAGGTTTTGTACAGAAAAGGAAACCATCAACAAAACGGAAAGACAACTTACTGAATGGGAGAAGATATTCGCTTATGATATATCTGATAATGGGTTAATAGCCAAAATATATAAAGAACTCATACAACTGAAAAACAAAAACAAATTAAAAAAAAAACAAAATAATCCAATTAAAAAAATTGGCAGAAGACCTGAATAGATATATCTCCAAAGAGGAAATACGAATGGCCAATAGACATATGAAAAGATACTCAAGATCACTATTCATCAGAGGAATGCAAATTAAAACCACAATGAGAAATCACCTCATACCTGTCAGAATGGTTATAATTAATAAATCAAAGAACAAGTGTTGGCAAGGATGTGGAGAAAAGAGAACCCTCAAAAGAGAACTGTTGATGGGATTGCAAACTGGTACAGCTACTATGGAAAACAGTCTGGAGTTTCCTCAAAAAATTAAAAATGGATCTACCTTTTGACCCAGCAATTGTAGTTCTGGGTATTTATCCAAAGAAAACCAAAACAATAATTCATAAAGATCTATGCACCCCAGTATTCGTGGTGGCACAATTTACAATAGCCAAGATATGAAAGCAACCTAAATGCCCATCAACAGATGATTAGATAAAGAAGTTATGGTTCATATATACAATGAACTATATTACTCAGCCACAAGAAAATGAAATCCTACTATTGCGATGACATGGATGGACCTAGAGGTTATTATGCTGATCAAAATAGGTCAAACAGAGAAAGATAAATACCATGTGATTTCACTTTTATGTGAAATCTAAGGAACAAAAAGAACAAACTAATCGCAAACAGACTCACAAATATGGAGGACAATCTGGTGACAGCCGTGGGAGGGGGGCTGGGAGAAAGCAGTGAAAGGTTAAAGAAGTACGAATTAGTAGTTGATAGAGGGTCACAGGGATGGGGAGCATGGGATAGGGAATGCAGTCAGCCTTAATGTAATGGCTAGGTGTAGAGCCAGAGGGAAGATAGAGTAATCATGGAGATCATTTCAGAAACTATATAAATGTCTAACCAATGTACTGTATACTTGAAATTAACAATAAAATAAAATGCAAAAAAAATTAGTATTAGATCAATGCTAATATTTTATTCATTTTTATAAAATATCTTGCTATTCTCAGAATTTTCTAGATAATCCAGGACAGTTAAGTACTTAATGAGTGCTTAAGCAAAATCATCTTAACTTTCCTTCTATGAACAAAAAAATCTAATTAAAAAAATTAATGTTATGAAAGTATATATCTAAACCAAATATGAAAAAGCTGTATATCTAAAACAAAAGAAGAAAATCTCTGCTCAATAAGGAAGATATGTCAAAAGATTTTCACAGGTTAAATATAGTCTTAAATTTTTAAAAATAAGTTCATGTTTTTTTCTTTGAGGACACAATTTATTATGAAACCATCAACTAAAATTTTTTTGGTTGATCTGCCCCAGGAGGAAGAGACTTAGATTGAGTTTCCATGTAAGTAGTTTCTTTGAGAGGCAGTTATGGGAACTTCTGGTAGAGGGAGAGAGTGAGACAGGGATTAGAAGGGCCTATTGGTGCTTTCTGGGATTGAAGTTCAATCCCACTGGGGACCTTTGAGACAAAGTGGTGATCCTGGCTCTGAGGTGTCTTCTGAGAGGCATGAAAGTTCATTCATTTTTTTCGAGTGCTATTCCTAGGCTGATAAATTCTAGCCTTTATGGACTGCCAAGTGTAAAGACAGAGAATTTTCTGGTTGGAGAAATCCTTATGCAAAGAGCTGTAGATGTTCATGGTAAGAGACTATGGTATATAAAAGACCTGGGTATGCTGAGGTAATAAGCCAGGACACTGAGAGCACCTTCAACAGGTATATCTTTTTCCAAAACTTTATTTATATTTAGATAAATAATATTTTACTACTCAAAGCATTCACAACTTATTCAAAGAGTCAATTGATTTTGACTTCAAAGAGTCATTGACTTCAAAATATAATTAACTAACTTAATTTGCTGTGAACCGACTAGTTGTTTACCACCATCATTTATGTATGTATTCATCATTCTTCATTATTGTATAAGACAATAAGTGTTAACATTTAGAAACAAATTTTTCTAGTGTTTTTTTATACTTACGATTATCTGCATAAATGGACAAATAAAATAACAAGAAAAGATTTTGTATTTGTTGCTTTAGATATTTTACCTAGCACAAAAAATTTGTTTCTGTGTTCTCCAAGGCTTTGGTAGCCATCATCGCTATCCCAGTTACTTTCCTCTCTATGTCATGAAGAGTCAAGAGGTTTGACTTTCTTAACAACAACAAAAATTCCTTAAATTAATGAGGTGTAAGAATAAAGGGTAAATATATATTTTAGATATTATCTACTGTATTCTATCTCATAGCAGATATTGGACACTCATAAATGTTTATTTGAACTACATAAATGAGTTTCAGTAGAAACTTTATTTCAGTTTTATTTTATGCTCTGAAAAGATACTTATATTTGTTCAAGGAATTAAAATCAATATAATCAATGTTTAGGTGTAAAAAACTACTTATTAGTGATAAATATTTATTGTTTTTAAATGTGTAATAAAAATATTTTAGTCAAAGAAGGCTTGAGCAAAGTAACTCATATGTATATGATATAACATATATATTTTATATAACAATTTTAAACTAATGCTTTATCTTAAATCATAAGATAACCATACATTTTCGGCTTGCTACCTAAATTTCATGAAATATCCCTGTGAAGTCCTTAAAATCGTAAACTTTTATTTTGACGATTTCATTCTCCACCCCACCCCGCCTTTAAATAGTTGTTTATTGGCACTGGGTTGGAAAAGGCGATGGGATTAGCATTCACAGACAACACCATGCACCAATGTCACACGGGAGGCAACAGTGATGGGAAAGAGCAGCCTGGAGCCCCGAATGTGGCCCCCTCTTCAGGAATGTGGGTGAGGGCAGGGCCTGGAGTGTTGACGGGGCAACCTTCCAACATCTCTACTTAGTAGGCATGGTTAGATGAGAAGAGGGACTGGCTGGCTGCAGCCCCAGCCTGACCACTTGGGGTGTACTTTCCTTGGCAGGCAAGGTTGTTGGCCAGTGCTCCCTTGACATAATCATCCTGGGCAGCTTTCAGGTTCTCCTTTCCACCCCAGGTCTTCAGGGCAGAGGCCTGTAGGGCTCGGCCATAGGGAAAGGTCAGGGCCAATGGCTTCAGCAGGGGGCACTTGTTGATTGCATTCAGGTTGATGGATGCCTCCTTCTCACTCTGACGTCAAGATAGGAAGGTGATCCCAGGGACAGCGAGGGGTTCTGTGTGTGCGGCACAGCGCTGTGACAGTTGCCACAGCAATCTCCTCGTTAGAAAATTTCTAGGTGCAGGCATGGCCTGGGGCTTCAGCAAGGTGCCTTCCAGGTAGATGTGATGGTCACTCAGAGCCATGTAGATAGCAGCTAGCACTTTTTTAAGTTACATACTGACAGCGCTTCAAGTCATGATCCCCACTGGGAGGATCTCAGGCTCCACGATGGGCACGATGCCATTCTGCTGGCAGATGCTGGCATAATGGGCCAGAACATTGGCGTTTTCCATAATGGCAAGGACTGAGGGGGTGTATGTTTCCCAAACTTCAGCACACAGCACCACTTGGCAAAGTCAGCTCCATCCTTCTTGTACTGGGCACAGCGCTCAGACAGCCCATTTAATCCTTGGGTGGTTATCTCGCCGTTTGTTCCTGAGTACCACACCCCTGCCTACCTTGATATCCACAACACTGCCCTTGGATTTGATAACTTGGGACAAAGGACGTCCATCATCTGCTTTCTTATAAAGCATCTGGTGAGTGGATGACAACCTCAATGCAGGGATTCATGCGGTCATCAGCTGTCAGCAGCAGCTGGTGGTAGAAGCGACGGTTCTCCTCGGTGTTCTCAGTGACAATGGACTGCGGCCGCTTGGCAATGCTCCCAGTGGACTTATCGGTAGCCAAGATTCCTTGCCTGGAGCCACGATGCGGTGAGCACTGTCAGACAGCTCTTTCTTCTGCTTCGCGGTCAGCGCTGGGTATTGGCAGGGCATGGTGCCAGTCAGTTCCTGGCACAGTCGAGGGGCTGGTTTGCCGAGTGAAGTGGTGGAGGGCAGCGTGCTGGCGAGTGGATTGAGGAAATGAACGCGGCAGTCATCACCAGCAACCTTGATGATTTCATTCTTGATCAATGTTTTTTTTTCTCTCAACAGAGAAAAAAAATCTAAATTTGTCTTCTGACTGTAACATTTCTGCTAAGTGTGGTGAGGAAAAAATAATTTAAATTTTAAATTCATTTTAATTTCATTACTAAATACTATTTAGAGAAAGCATATTTTTTTTGTCAAGATAATTAATAATTTTAAAGGGCGATCTCAATATGTATTTGCCTGCAAGAAAATATATAATAAAAAAGCTTGGGAAAACAAAAATTGCCTATTTCTAGATGTGATATGCTCCATGTATCTATCTACTGGGAATGTGACCATGTTAATATCCAAAAATTAAACATAACAGATACATATCCTTTTTGTAAAGTCAGTCCCTGAGATAATAGCCTATTAATATGGAAAATAAATAAAATATATTGCTTCTATTTGCTTAACCAGTTTCAAATTTATTTCTCAGATTTGTAGCTAGATACTCCTGACAGAAGTGTTTTACTTTGTGCTCTTTCTCTCATATCTGTATTTCCAAGATGTGTATTAAGTGACTATTCTCTGTAATGGATTATTTTTGCCTCTCTTGGAAGATATTAAGTGTTTTGGGGAGGAGGGGAACAAAACAGTTAAGTGTGTACCAAGTAAACCCAAGAACTAAGTGTATGTTATTATCTTATTTATAACCAATAGCACAAAGTGTGTGGCAAATTCTCTCCCTTCCCTTGTATTGTTTGTTTTGTTTTGCTTTTTGATTGAACGGGGAACTGTCTTTTCTGGTTGTGGAATGGATGTTAATTTTGAAAGTTTTATTCTTAGGTGATTAAAATATTCAGATGTCATGGGTGGATGAATGAGTGGTAGGTGATGAGACAGGGTGGATAAGAATGTGGGTGTCATTGATACCAAACCAGCCTGCAGAAATAATTCATCTGAGAAAATCATGAAAGTAATTTAATAATGAAACATAATTTAGTATTGGGTAGAAAGCAACCGTTTAATGAAAATATGAGTTATATTAGAATAAAACTAAGTTATTTGTAAAACTTTATAAGTATTATATTTGAAAAGCTGTGTTGAGAATTAGTGTGGCATAGTTAAGGGGGAAAAACTATCATGTTACATCTTACTGGATTTGAATTCTGATTTTGCCACTTACGAGGTGATTGAAATTACCTGAACAATTCAAATAATCTACAATTCTTATTCACATGTACAATATGCATACTACTATACTCTTCAGGAATGGTCTAGGAATTAAATGAGATAATGAAAATGTAAAGCTGAGGTGGTTCATAGAAAGTGCTCCCTATCATCACTGTTTTTAACAATGTATTTTAATAATAGTATAATTACTTTTTTTTTGGTAGGGAACTCTTCTTCAATATGTAGACACTATGTCTGCTGATAACCTTTAAGTTTTAGCCATACAGTCATTACTAAAAGGTGGATGTAGAAAAAATAAAATGAACTTTATTGCTGTACTTATAAAATTAAAGTTCTCTGAAGCCAAACTTTATAGTCCATTAATTTCATATTCTTCTAAAGCCAGTTGTAGAATTCCTGCAAGTTCAATAGCCAACCACATACTTAAATGCAATACCCTTTGTACTTAAATGTGATGCTTTAATATGAATTGAGAAATATTTTAATCAGTGTCATAAACATTGGGCACCGTTATATTGGTTTGGTTAAAGTGGTTCAGAAATTAATTATTTTTTAATTTATTGTTAGTTTTTGCAATACTATTCAGGAATGTAGATTGCTATACTGTCATAGAGAAGGAGTCAAAATATTTTTATGCTTTGTTATCACTCTTTGCTTCATTAAATTCTATAACCTGCCTGAGAGGAGCGTGGCTCTGAAGGGCAATGCTGCAGCAGATCCTAAGTTGGAGCTTGTTGTTGGAGGCCCTCAGCTAACTGCACTTCTCACAAATGAAAGTCAAATGAGAGAGATCTTAACAGTGCATCTCCATTGCTGGCACAGAATTATCCCAAGCAGTGAATCATGAGAGTGGTGGATAACTGATTGATTACTCACTTAGTAATTTTTATGCCTTAAGGTAGGAATAAACAAGGACATCTCTTTGAGTATCATTATACTGCATTATTATGCATGGATTACATTGTATAATGATACAAAAAATATTATTTTATATCTCCTTTACTCCATTAATGAATATTAATTCCCTTTTTGGAAAAGGTTTTAAAATGCCCCTGTCTGCAAACACCAATATCAAGGTTTATCAACTAGTTTATAAGAATTTACAGAATTAATTGGTATCAAAAGATTATTATGCCCAAAATCCTGGTTTAAATAATATACAAATAGACTGTTGTATGTGAAAGATGCATACTGTTTATGAGAGCATTTTCTGGTTAATATTTATGTTCCCCAGTGCAAGGAGATTATCTAATACTTGGGAAAAAATTAGTTAATGTTCATTGAAATAATGAAATGATTTATAAACTGTCTTGTAAACCAATTTATAGTCATTAACTTATAGACTATTCCAGAAATAAAAGACATATGTAAGTAAAACCAGTTTTCACATGGAGTACAGCATTACTGAAATAAACTGCATTTAAATTTTCTAGTATATGGTTTAAATTTTTATTAAAATATATGACAAGTTATATTATAATGTATCTGCCCACCTCATTATTTGTTCCACTTCCTCTTATGATTATTTTTATTCTAAGCATCTATTAATGCCTTACATATGGTAATTAGTATTTGTTGAATAAATAAATGCCGATGAGTAGAGGAAAATACAAGAATGCAAAGAGAAGGCTAACTCTTTCACTTTGGGCCAAGGGCTCACAGGGATTATTGTGACTTTTTCTCCATCTGAAAGACACATGTAACAGATGGTTTTCTATATTTGCATGACAGTTGAATATTCAGTTAAAACATGACTTTGGAGAAAGTATGAAAGTAAAGTATGAAATGTTATGGGTTTAATAATTTTTAAGAATAGCTTTGAAGGCATTTTTCAATCATTAAATCATATTCCAAATTTAATGTTAGGACATTATATTTTTATGAGGACTTCATGACACTTATTTAATTCCTGTTTTCAAAAAAATGTGAGTTTACTCAAGAGGAGGCATATGACCTCTAGTATTATTTTTTTTTCTATAGGGGAAAAAACTTGACAATAATAAAGAGAAATCTAAATTATTAATACTTAATGCGATATTTTGAGATGCCTTACTTACTATTTCATTGTCCTGTGGCTAAATGGCACATTCCACTGGTGACAGGAATAATTTAAATAACATATTTCTTGCTTTAAGGATCTTACAATCTGAGTAGTAAATTTATTTCTTTTATCGATTTGTTATCTTTGTTAGTGACAGAAACCCAGGCCCTGTGTTTGTGCCTCAGGTACATGCTCTAACAGAAGCTCTACTGCATGGAAACCTGTTTTCCTCTATCTAAAATGTTCCTGCAGATAATTGCTACTGCAGGAGCAACCACTTTGATTTGCACTGACTTTTAATGATATTTCCAGAGGGCATGCAAGATCCTAAATGCAGTTTCTCTTATCTAAGAATCTGTAAGTTTGTAGACATTAGCTTACTGATCATTTCTGCCACTAGTAGATATTATTGACCTGTATTTGACATTCTTTTATAATGCTCTCCTATTGAGGAAATCTAAGTAAGTGAAAAAACACCATGGGACTTCCTTGGTACATAATTTCCATTTTTAAGATGCCAAAGTTGAAGCATACTTAGATATTAAGTGTATTAGATAAAATTACATAGAGAATCAATAGTGCAAATTAAAATTGCATTCCATAAGAATTCAAAATCAAACACAGCAATAAAATACATTTAGCCACTTTAATGAAATGTTTAAGCTCATACATGAAAAAAGAGTTTGAATGTTCCTTCTCTATTTTTTATTGCTGCTGTAAGAAATTATCACAAACTTGGTAGCTTAAACGACACAAATGTATTTTCTTACACTTCCGGAGTTCAGAAGTCCCAAAGCAGTTTCACTGAGCTAGTGGCAGAGCTCTTTCCTTGTGGAAGCTCTGAGGGGAGAATCTTGTTGGTCTTTCCTGGCTTCCAGAGCTGCACTGCTTACATTCTTTGGCTTGCCCCATCCTCTATCTTCGCAGACAGTAGTGTTATATCTTGAAATCTCTCTCTGATGCTGTTTTTACATCTCCCTCTATCTGACCAATCGCTCCCCTCTTACAAGGATCCCTATGATTACATCAGAACCACTATATAATCCAGGATGAAGTCCTGTTCTCATGATCCTTAACTTAATCACACTGAAAGTCTTTTTATTTTTTTGGTCATATAATGTAAAATAATGTGTTAGTATTCACAGTAGAATTATGCTTATTTATATTAAAGAATCATAACGATTAAAACTCTATCTCAAGAACATTTGACTTTTACTCATCGCTTGACTTTTACTTATTAGATGTTTATTTTAGGACATCATGTAATTATTAACAATACTATTGTCTAGTCTTTTGACATATTGCATAAAGCCTTACTTTAGAGAAATGTTTAAGATGTTAAGTACTTATAATCAGATGACAAGGTATCACTTTTCTCTCTCAATTTGAAATTATAAAATTAGAGAACACAAATCACCACTGTGTTAACTATTGTTAAACTACTTGTAGCAATGTATAAGTTATAATTGCTCCAAGTATGGAAAAGTGCATAGAATTTAAGTGAACGTGCTTCCAGATTTAGGAGAGTCTGACACTGATGATTTAGTAATTCTTTCATCAGAAATCAATCAAATCTACTTATCAGCAAAATTAATATTTCAGAAAACCTGAGAATGGATAAATGTCAATAACCTTTGGAAATCATAAAACCAAGTGGTGGAAAATAGTATTAATCTTGGTTTCAGAAGAACCACACTTAAATCTTTGGTTTGTTCTTAGCAAATATATAACCATTGGCGATTTGCTTACCATTTTGACTTTTAGCTCCTCATCTTTTTTGCTTCATGGTAATGTCCTGTGTATCAAGTTGTTTGAAAAAATCGTAGTGGAAGGAATATAGTAAACTGACCGAAGAACACCAGAAAAGATAATAAGAAGCATATCTTTAGAAAAGTAAAGGAGAGTATTTTAATTAATTTGTCTACAGGGACAATAAGGTCCTTATTCATGGAGCTGTTTCCTTTCAGAATCTTAGAACATTATAATTCCTGTCTCCTTCTTCCCATCTCCACCCTTTTGCTTTAGGATTTTCAAGAATGGTAATTCTACACTTGTTTTAAACTATAAAAAACATTACTAGTATTATTTGACTATGCAAAATGTGTTTACATATATAACCATATATTTATATTTTCTGATGTGATTTCTTTTCTGCATTCCTTTCTTTTTATCTGGGATTATTTTCCTCTGTCTGAAGAACTCTTTTCAGTGATCTTTTAAAATGCAAGTCTGATTTTTTAAATTTATTTTTTAAACTAATTTTTATTTTTAAATTATCTTTTTGCTGGTTGTGGGATTCTAGTCTGGCAGTTCCCATTATGTTCTTGCTTCCATTATTTCTGTTCAGAGTCAACTATCAGTGTTATTGTTGCATTTAATAATAATGTGTGTTTTTTTCCCTCTACTTTTAAGAATTTTTATATTGGCTTAAAATAATTTGTCTATGATGTGTAAATATATATGTGTTTTGTGATGGGGTACATTATATTTATTCTGTGTTGGGTTTACTGCACTTCTTGGATTTTCCAGCTTACTGCATTTAATCGAATATTACTGTTAAGGATTCTAGAGTTTTTGTCTCCTGATTACATTACCTCAGACATCTTGGAGACTGATTCTATTGTTCTCTCGTTCACTGGACATACAGCTCTGTCTACTTTAAAACGATAATTTTGGATTTATTCTTGGATCTTATGTATGGAAAAAATGCAGAGACATGACTTGATCTTCTATCAGAGAGTCCACCAGTTCCTTTGCTAAGATGATAGAGTAAAAGGATGATGGATGATGCATTTAATTGAATCATGGACTGAATTTTGTCGATTCATTGCAGTTTTGGTAAAACTGAATTTATCTTTGGTTAATTCCTGTTTCTAGGGCAATTGCCAGCCTGGTGAATCTTTTTCTCCCTAGCTCAGAGAGTCTGAGAATTTTGACTATATTTTTTCAAAGGTTTTTTAGCTCACAGCTCTATACATCTCTATAATTTGGAAACATCTTATAGTGAACATATAGTTATGTGTCTGAAGCCCTTGTGTCTTCAGTTATTTTCACTCAAGCTGAAGCAATGATGAAAATTTCTGATGATGTATTTTTCTTAAGAAGAGGTGTTCTAACAGAGGCCAAGAACAGATCCTCAGACTCTAACTCTCTCTAGGTCATGTGCGTCCTCAGACATTGTATTAGTTACCATGCTTTTTGATGCAAATGGAGATCTAACAACAATAAACTAAATGATGGAGTATATATTTAATTTAACCTATAAAAAGAAGTCTGGAGGTAAAGTTAGTTATTCATCTTCAAGTTTCTATATTCCTTTATAATTTTATTATTTTATGCTCAAAATATCAACCAATATCTCACATCATTACAGTAACTTCACATATTATTTCATTATGTAGTTGTGTCCAAAGGCAAAAAAAGAGTAAGAAAGTTTTTTCAGCCAGTCAGCAGGCCTCTTATTTTAATGATTTTTTTTCTTGTGTCAATTAGCCTTTGCTGGAAAAAAATACTCTCCAATAATTTGTATGTTGAAGCAATAACCATCTATTTGCTCACAAATATATAGGATAGCAAATAGCAACTTGGGTGAGGCTAACCTTGCAGGATTTGTGTCTAACTCATTTGGTTTTCAGTTGAGCTTACATCTGTATTCAGCTGGCAGTCTATGGTGCTATACATATATATGATGATTGGCTGGCTCTTAAAAGGGTTGATAAAAGTCACTGAGCCACTTGTGTCCAGCAGGTTATTTTGAGACTTCATGCAGAGGTGGTCATAGAGTTTCAAAGAGCAGCAAAAAATATGAGGCCCAACACACAGGTATGTTTCATATCTCTGCTTTTGTCAGGAATACTATTATACCTTTTGCCAAAGCAAATTCCATGGCCAATCCCAGGTTAAAGGAATTCAGAAATAGATATCTCTTAATGTAAAGTGCTGCAAAATCAAATAACATAAAACATGTGCATACTACAATAGTAGCAATTTTTATAATGTATTATACTTACCATGTCTATGCCTAAACCGATTATGTCAAAGGCAATGAAATTACCGCAATTGCCTTAGAAAAATATGAGTCCTTCTAATACTTGACCAGAGTTGGCATTATTTTACCAAGAGTAAAAAAATTTGAATTGGAAAAAGTGCCTATTCTATTTGTCCTTCTCTGAACGTGCAAAGGGCATGTGACCCAATAAATAATTTATCCGGAAATTTTCATCTTAGGCATAGAAACAGATATTATATTTGGATGTGAAAATCTCCTATGATGCAATCCTAAATATACTGTCAATTATTTCCTCTCACTTTGATTCCGGCTTTTCCTACTATGCTTCAAACTATACTATGACAACCATAAACATCAATAATCCAATATCTGTTGCTTTCCCTAAGGAATCTTTCTGAGACATTCCGTAATTGAATGTTTTATCTTTATTTTCCTCAGTACCTGACTATCAAATCTTAGTGTTCATCCTTTTTTAATCGAACAGTTAATACAATTCTAAAATATTTACAACCCACCCTTTGAGCAGCATGCAGATTTATGTATTTTACAGATAATCTAATTATTAGATGTTTGAGTTACTTTAGTGTTAAAAATAAATATATAAAAGGGCAATATGGACTGCTAATGTTTTTCTGTTAAGAAATAAGGACTAAGATCAGTTTAATTTTGTACACCAAGGTCCATAAGACAAGACAGAGCAAATTATACATTTCCTTTTTACCTATTTTACATTATATTCAAAACAGTAGCTAGACTTTCAGCTAAAATCATTAATATTGAAGATGTATGATCCTTAAGCTGCAGTATTTTATTTATGAAACAGATCATTGTTTCAAAAATCCTATTTCAGAAGACAAGTTCAACCCTATTTACAGTGACTACTACTCTGATTATATAATTATAACTTATACAATAATTAAAATGTTCAAATTGATTTTATTCTCTGTTAAATTGTAATGAAGCTTTATGGGTAGCCATAATTAACCTCTGCTAATATTAATTATGCACATTTAGGAATCTTGAAATTGCTGACCATGCAGTTCTCTTAAAGACGCATGAAGCAGCATGGATTAAAAACTGTAAACAGTCAGACTTGCTGCCACAGTATCTATGATGAGGAAAAATAGATAGTTGCTAGCAATGACATGCAAAGGTAATTCCTTTCTTGTTCTTTATAAATTATTTCATTTGTTCCCCCATTAGGTATATGAAAGCCATAAATGGTGTCATACAATTTTATCGAAACTAGCTCCGGCTCTCAAATGCTTAAGCTACCAAGCCAATCTGTAAAAAGTGGATGACATTGTTTAATTTTTTCTCTAGCTGCCACATTTTAGTCCTCTCCAAGGTTAGCCAAAAAAATCCAGCAAGATTCTGCTCCAGATGAGACCATAGTGGAGACTAGACCTTCATGGAGTGGCGTTGTGTTTAAAATATCAAGGCATATACACATCTGTCTTTCAATTCTTCCCCTTATTAGTATCTTTGTTACATGTATTCCTAGAGTGCTTTTTTTCTGTGGTCCTAATAAGGTCCTTGGTTTTGCATTTACTAACATCTAAAATAGAACCACAACAGGAAGTACAGATGCATAGTGTAGCAGTGGAACAATATGTGGCTTAAATATATAACTGCACTATTATTTCAGAATTGATGTAAGAACCACAGTTCCCCACTGTATTTTGAACATGAACACTGAAGTCTTTTGCTTGTATTCCTTATTCTCCTTCCTCATTACTCCTAATAACTATTTCACTCAACCCATTTAGTTACCGTAAATGGGCTACAAACTACCATCTTTAGGAGTTGCACAAAGACCAGGAAACAGCTATAGGAGGTATTAGTATACAAACTTCACTCTGAAAAATTCAGTTCAACTCAAACAAACTCCAGCCTTAGGCACTTAACTCCAATCCATCTTAAAGAAATTTAAAATTTCACTTTTTCAAGATTAGCAGCTCCAATAGCCAGAGGGCATTAATAAGTGTCAAATACTGGGGAATTTCTTATCATTATGGGTCAAAATTTCACATTTACTTCTCTACTTGCTTCTTTTAGAAGACTTGTATTCTTTCTATATTTTAGGGTCTTCAATTGTTTCTTTTTTCAGGCAGTTCTTGATACCAACTACTAAGTCTGAAACTATGCGAGGTCTTGCCCTGTTGATATGATAGGCTGCTGCTGTTATATATATATAACACATGTCTGTCTGTCTGTCTGTCTGTCTGTATGTGTATATATATACATGTATGCATATACCCATATGTGTATATAAATACATATATATGATATGTATATACGATATATACACTGTATGTGTGTATGTAGATCTCTATCTCTATTTATACCTGTGTGTGTATACATATATGTATATATATAAATAAGAACACTATACTTCTGAATCAGAGAACAGACTTTTTACTTAGTCACAGAGCAATCTTAGCAGCACTGATTCCCCATGCTGCAGTTCTCCACAGGACAATGCAGTGAGAGTAAAATGCCACTATGAATGCAGGAGTTGCACCAGAGGAAACGGATCTTGGAGCATATGTAGAGTAGCTGGTACACCTGGCCATTTGTCAGCTGGAGATAGAGTGAGGGAGTCCTTTGTTCAAGATATAAACAAATCCTCTCTGCAGAAGGATAGAGGTGGGTGGGGGGAGAAGGTTTCAGACCTCTCTTTCATCAGCCTGAAATGTAAACAAATCACTCAGGATTCATTGTCCTTAGAATGAAAACAAATAGATCTGAAGAAGAGAATATTTCACACTCTTTTTGAGCTTCAAAGGCATGTTTGCCATGCAATCTTCCTTAAATCTAAGTACCAGTGTTCTTTGCTCTCAAAGTTCTGACATGCAGAAACATGAAAAAGTACATGAAGCATTGTTTCCCAACACCAATGTAAAGTGCTTCCATGAATATTTAGTAATTATGAACTCTGAACTCCAAAAGATCACTCTCTTCTTCCAACCAATGCCCTTAAGTTACCATCATTCTCTTCCCTCCTATCATCTTGGGTACCTAGTATAATTTTTCAATAATCTTAAGTGACTCATAAAAGATAACAAGAGGCAGTGTCTTCAAATAGCTTGTGTTTTCTCCCTCATCAAGAAAAATCCCTAATGAAAAGAAAGTCAAAGTACAGCAATCATTAGTAATGGGACACAATAAATATGGGGAAAATAACAAAGTTAACACCTCAATAATTTATGCTGCCATAGGTCCCCTGTTTAACCTTGACTTATCTTAGTTCCTCCTTTTGTTCAATGGTTATATTTACTGAAGCACATAATTTTGCATTACACAGACTACACAAGTTCTGATATGGAGATCCTTAAATGTTGGTCTAGGTATTTAAACCTTATATTCTCTCATTAAGAAAGACTATCAAAATTTTTGAGGAGGTATGTATCTGCAGTGGTAATTTATGATGATTATTTTAGTAGCAATTGGTTAAAAATATTAATGTGAAGATACAGGAGACTGGAAAAATACATTCAAGAACTTTGCAATAATCCAGAAATAATATAATACATTCATGAACCAGAGCAGCAAAGAAAATAATAAAAAAGAAGCATTTAAAACAGGAGACATTTGAAGGGAAAAACTTATACCTTTGTTAAAAGTATGGCTGAAACGAAAAGGCAAAATCACCAACACCTAAGTGGTGGGGGAAATGAAAATATCTTTATTATAATTAAAGTCAAAAGAGAATGTTAGATTAGGTAAGAATAGAGAGCTCGTTAGGAAACGTTACCTTTGAATTGTTAGAATGAAGTAGAAAGGTACTGTACTTAGGATATCACTACCACAACACTGGGCTACATCGCAGTATGACAAATGTAATTCTATTTATGTCCTTTCCATTAGAACAGCTAGTCCTGGTCTTATTCATTTAATGAAGCTATTTTTCTGGTGGTAACTTATTCCTATAGACAAATATGACATGCTTTTCTTGCGAAGTTTTCACACATGTCTAGCTATTTTATTTTCAGGGACATTAAGTGTCACAGGTAGCATCAAAACTTCACAGGTACTTGTCCTGTGAAATTTTTGTAATGTTTTGAGTTTGCATTCCAGACAATATCTTTTTGTCTTAAAAACCAAATTCCACACAGTTCAACCTTATTCCATTAGAGATATTATATTACAGGCATTGCTACCTTGGCAAATTAATTGTATATTCAAGTTAAGTGAATCAATATAATTGTACTTCTAATCATGGCTCTTTTTCTGTGCAATTTTAATGAATTTTATGGATGAATAAAAAATGCGCTTTTAATATTAATTAATGACCAATTGTTCCTTTTAAATGTTATTTCCCAAAATGCTTTCAGGAATCATTTACTGCTCTTCTTCTTTGTAACACATGGGTCATAATATGATATCAACACAGATTTTGACAAGTTTTACCTCCTTTTGATACCATTTAATATGAATTACAAGCATTAAAACTTTTTAAAGTTTTCAAATTATCTAAGTGATAGAACTGACATCTTGTTATAATTCAAGAACAAAAGTATAAAAAATCCTTGAATTAATCTAATTTTCTAATTTATTTATAAGAATAAACAATTAAACTCATATTAATACATAAACCTATCATTAAAACTTTTCTGGTATGTTAAGCTATAATATATGGTGCATATATGCCTATTACATAAGAAGCAGTTGCCAGGAACACAAGCTCTTACTTTTTTGTGTAGATGCTATATTTTGTTGAAAAGAAATATGTAATGGAGATAACACATAAGTGGTATATAGTAGGTTTAATTTTTTTTTATAGAAGATATTACAGTGGTTAAGCTGGTGAAATCAACAAGCTGTCATACTTTTCAAACTATAGGCTACTTAGACTATATACGATGAGTTTGACAAGTGATTTAACCTGGGTGTACATATATTTTGCTGTAAGAGGAAGAGGTGAACACAAGAACTTCGTGTGTCTAGATAAAGTAATTAATATAGCTCTGTCTTGTAACAGCAACATGAGATATTATGATTTATCAATATTAATCAATATTTCTCATATATATTTTATCTTTGGCCAAAGTTCCTGGCTCATAGCTCCCAGTGCCCTTGAGATTTCCTGAAGATAGTAAGAATAAGAAAGTTGTCATTCTTTATGTTAAAGAGGTAACTTTTGGATCTCAACTATAGATAGGGGCTGGACACCAGGAGGACCAATAGAGAGGGGATGGAAATTGAATCAATCCCCAATGGCCAATGATTTAATCAATCATGACCCTATAATAAAGCCTCTCTAGAAACCTAAAAGGG
>NW_011888783.1:1328728-1341139 GCF_000151845.1 Pteropus vampyrus | reverse complement strand
CGAAGTTTTCACACATGTCTAGCTATTTTATTTTCAGGGACATTAAGTGTCACAGGTAGCATCAAAACTTCACAGGTACTTGTCCTGTGAAATTTTTGTAATGTTTTGAGTTTGCATTCCAGACAATATCTTTTTGTCTTAAAAACCAAATTCCACACAGTTCAACCTTATTCCATTAGAGATATTATATTACAGGCATTGCTACCTTGGCAAATTAATTGTATATTCAAGTTAAGTGAATCAATATAATTGTACTTCTAATCATGGCTCTTTTTCTGTGCAATTTTAATGAATTTTATGGATGAATAAAAAATGCGCTTTTAATATTAATTAATGACCAATTGTTCCTTTTAAATGTTATTTCCCAAAATGCTTTCAGGAATCATTTACTGCTCTTCTTCTTTGTAACACATGGGTCATAATATGATATCAACACAGATTTTGACAAGTTTTACCTCCTTTTGATACCATTTAATATGAATTACAAGCATTAAAACTTTTTAAAGTTTTCAAATTATCTAAGTGATAGAACTGACATCTTGTTATAATTCAAGAACAAAAGTATAAAAAATCCTTGAATTAATCTAATTTTCTAATTTATTTATAAGAATAAACAATTAAACTCATATTAATACATAAACCTATCATTAAAACTTTTCTGGTATGTTAAGCTATAATATATGGTGCATATATGCCTATTACATAAGAAGCAGTTGCCAGGAACACAAGCTCTTACTTTTTTGTGTAGATGCTATATTTTGTTGAAAAGAAATATGTAATGGAGATAACACATAAGTGGTATATAGTAGGTTTAATTTTTTTTTATAGAAGATATTACAGTGGTTAAGCTGGTGAAATCAACAAGCTGTCATACTTTTCAAACTATAGGCTACTTAGACTATATACGATGAGTTTGACAAGTGATTTAACCTGGGTGTACATATATTTTGCTGTAAGAGGAAGAGGTGAACACAAGAACTTCGTGTGTCTAGATAAAGTAATTAATATAGCTCTGTCTTGTAACAGCAACATGAGATATTATGATTTATCAATATTAATCAATATTTCTCATATATATTTTATCTTTGGCCAAAGTTCCTGGCTCATAGCTCCCAGTGCCCTTGAGATTTCCTGAAGATAGTAAGAATAAGAAAGTTGTCATTCTTTATGTTAAAGAGGTAACTTTTGGATCTCAACTATAGATAGGGGCTGGACACCAGGAGGACCAATAGAGAGGGGATGGAAATTGAATCAATCCCCAATGGCCAATGATTTAATCAATCATGACCCTATAATAAAGCCTCTCTAGAAACCTAAAAGGGCAGGGATTCAGAGAGCTTCCTTCTTAGTTGGTGAACATGTGGAGGTTTGGGGAGAGAGGCATAACTGGAGGGCATGGAACCTCCATTCCCTCTCCCCATATCTTTCCTCATGCAGCTCTTTTCCATCTGGCTGTTTACTGAGTTTATTCATTTTATAGTAAGCTGGTAATCTGGTGTCAGCACCAAGATGATTAAGAAGGGAAGGTTTCTGTGGAAAATGCACGAGAGGCCGACATGAGAATGAAACGGCAAGCACCAACTTTATTGCGGGGAGCATGCGCTAGGGGACCACATGGGCTTTATATAAGTCAGAGAACAATAGTGGCATTCTGCCACACATGTGTAATAAACAGTAAGCTGAGTCATAGGTCCATAAGTTAGGCCATTTTAAATCTGGAGTCCTATCCCTAGCAGCGAGCCTGGATCACAGCCAGACCTGGGACCCGCATCTGGTAAGCAAAATGTTTCTCTGAGTTCTGTGAGCCACTCTAGCAAAATGAAACCCTCAGGAGAGATCTTGGGAACTCTGATTTATAGACAGTCAAGAGAAGTACAGGTAACGAACTGGACTTGAAACTTGCCTCTGAAGTCCAAGAAGGAGGTCATAGGAACCTCCAGTTTGTAGCTGGTGGGTAGAAGAAAAGGTAACAACCTGTGCCATGACTGGCTGGCAGCTGAAGTGTGTGGGGAAGCAGTTTTGTAGGACTGTACTTGTATAATCTGTTGCTATCTCTGGGTAGATAGCGTCAGAATTAATTGAATTGTAAGACACCCACTGGTGTCCCAAGAATTTCTTCTTGGTGCTGGGAAACCACTCCCTCCAATAAATTGGAATTGGGATCTGGAAACATTTATGTGCTTTCTGTGACTTCTATTGTAGGTTTAAATATGCAGTCAGAAAACAAAAAATTCTTAGAATAACACATAGACATCTCTTAGAATAACACTCAATAGTAAAATATGGCTTGGGCTAAAATGAGAATATGTAACAATAATCTTCCACAGCTTAGATTTTGAGAGACTCTGCTTTAAAAGAAGAACACTTTGATGGGCAATAGTCTTGAAATTTGTAAACAAAGAGAAGTGGGTCATAAAGATCAACAAACTCATTGTAGAACTAGTGTAAAATCAAACCCTATCAATCTGTCTCTGAGATAGAAAACTAGTTTGATTAAATTAAAGCATATATATATATATATATATGCATATATATACGTATATATATATATACACGTATATATATACGTGTATATATATATATACGTATATATATACATATGAAGGAATCTTACCATATTTCAATTGTGTGCCCTTTCTTTACAAATTACAAAGTGAATAAGCTAAGAGAATGTTAAATAAAATATCTTTGTAGGAATACCTCTTACTTTTGAAATACTTTATTTTTTTGGAAATGAATTTAGGGGACAAATATGAAGAATTCCATGGAAGCAACCATATGATAAGTCATTTGTTTTTCTGTAATCTGCCTTATTGTTTATCTTGTTAAGAAACTTGTTGACCAGTTTTGCTGGATCTCCTGGCCCCTGTCAGGAGCATCATCAGTCATTGCCCAGGCTTTGGCCTACAAACTCTTTTACAGGATTCAGGAGGGATATGGATTTAAATTTTAAACTGGTTTCTGTCAGTGTGACAAATGAACACCAGAAAATTGTAGGACAATGGTAGAATGCTGAAATGCATGCCAAAAGTAGTGGGCCAATTTTTAAGTAGAATCAACAAAAATAGCCTTAAAATATCTCCCGTTTACACTATGACTATCATTCTATGTCTGAGACGTACGAACAGCGTATTATTGAAACTTTCAACCTTGTATTAGTCAGAGGTAACATAATTAATTGCTTAGAATAAATAAACCAGTAAAATTAAAAAAAAAAACTGTTACTTAAAAGCAATGATTCTTAGCATCAAATTTTTTAAAGAATCAAAATAAGAATGATAATGACATCTGAAATTTTCTTCTACTTTATTTTCTCTCAATTTATTTTGTTGGCAAACTGATTGTTGTCATACTCCTTTAGTAGTTATATATATAATAGTAATATTCCAAAGTGGGTTATCTTATTCAAATTTTTTAAAATATGTCTCAGCTAGAAAGAACTAGAAGAGAATACAGCATTTTGATGAAGTGCATTTTAATAGATCTGGGGACTTGTAACAAAAATAATTGAAGCAGTGACTGGTGTGTTATCAGATGGAGCACAGTGAGGCTTGCCTCAGGCTTTAGATTCTATACTTAGAAGTCAGAACTAAAAAATTGCTGTGTTTCAAACTCTTTCAATTCCCTACAGTTTTTCTTTGTATCATTGAAAAGCAGCTTAGCTGTTCTCTGTAATGGAATCAACTTCAAAGTAGTTCAATGTTGATATATTAAGACGAGTAACTTTCAGATGCTGTTGGAATTATTTCATATGGAATTTTAATAAAATGTTCATTTTGTAACATATCTAAATTAATTGCTTGTCGGAGTTATTGTCACACAATTGGAAGGGAGGGAATCTTAAATGCAAATATCTTTTTATAAGTGTGGTTTAAACATTAATATAGTTAAAGATTTATTGACTATTTACCTTCATCTGAATGTTGAGTTTTGTGAAAACAGATTTTAGTTGTTTTAAGCACCCCCCACCAAATGACATTTAAAATATTGACATCAAGTCATTTTTTGAAATGTTCATCTCATAGTAAATTTACATTCATTGAAAAATATTGAAATTAATAGCTTACTTTTATAACTGAAGGAGTTAATGAAAGACTTAAAGTGCTGAGAATCCTTGTTCCCCGGCAAGCATGGATACATCTGCTAGGAAGAACTTGGCATGCATGGAAACATCGGCCAAAGGGAGTGAGCCAGACACCGCCACTCCACTCCCGAGAACTTGACTATGCTTATCTTGGGTATTTGCCTTAGGTGTTGCACGCAAGCCAAGGCGCCCCCTCTCTGCACACAGGAGGGGGCTGAAGAGTCAGATGCATGCACTGACCTTCCTCAGGAACAAGCAGAACAAGTTCTCAGAGAAACAAGGATATTCAGTACTGAGGGAGGGAACATAAACGGGGAGGTTAAGATCGAGATAAGGATGTGGGAAAGGACATGAGGCAAATGCCAGCCTTTAAAAATAAAAAGCTGACAGCTCTCGGGGCTGCAGTCTTTTACCCTGTCTGTGTCTGTGTGTCTTTTGTGTTCATTCTCTCCCACCCAATTCACAGGAACCGCAACAATAACATAAGAGTGATATTTATTTTTATTTTACAGATAAGAGGAAAATATACCAGAAGGAAGAAATATGTATTTGCTTTTATTAACTATTTTTAGATATTAAAGTAATGAATATAGTAAATAAGAGTTCAATTATGATGGCACAATTTAATACTTTGCTGAAAGTTTAGGGATTATTTTCTACTATATAGAAATGTATTTCTAATCCGAATTCTTCCTAGACTAGAAAGTAGAAAGTATACTTAATGAAAAAATATACTAAATGACTTAAGCCATAGAGGCATCAAATATTTGAATGGTATTAAATTCTATTTTAATTTATTTATAGCACAGTATAATGAGATTCAAATTGCTAAAGTATTTATTATCATTATGTTGATGCCACTGATATTTCTGAACATACCAAAATAAAACTGCTGTAATAAACAATGAAGTAGGCCAGGCAAATTAATTTTAGCAACTTAGTACATAACTAGCCATTTCAAATTTGTATGATCCACAAAGTCAACCTGATCCTTTGGGTCATCTGAAGGAATACCGTATCTTAATAATTATCATTTTAGCTACAGAATACATTTATATATTGCTAAAATAGCATAAGGGCTACAAAATATGTCACTGATCAATTTCATAGAGAACTATAGAAGTTTTTTGATTTGGCTTGAAATTATTTTCCATCTCTTTAATTTTATCTCACTGAATGACATTTAAAAACATTGTTGTAAATAATATAGAGCTATATAATTTTATTTGATCTGATAACTGTGGGAAGAATAATAGTCTCCCTCTTCTCCCCAGATCTGCTTACATTACAGGATAGGAAAGATAATGTCTACTTGGGAGCAAAGAGTGGAAAGGTTATCCAGCAGCCCCTTACTTGAGAAGGAGAGAGGAAGAGAGAGAGAGAGACAGAGACAGAGACAGAGTCATTCTCTTAATAGCTTGAAATTGAAAGTTGCATATTATTTATCCATTTATAAGATTTAGTCATTACCTGGTCCCATCCAAGTGTGTGAGCTTTGAGAACTGTTGTGGATACATGGATCTTAAGTGAGCACTAAGTCTCTTTCACAGTAATATAAACCCAGAGGTTCCTAAGCCCAAATTTCTTTGACTGTGACAGATTCGCCTGGGTCCACTCTGCTCATGCTGCCAGCATGCAGACCTCACAACCATACTGCTGCTTAGAGATCACTTGATAATAACTTGTCTTTTAATAGATTATATTGTGATTATTGATGTATTTGAATTATTTCTTTAACTTTTTTAATTTAAAGTTTGCTGAGTTTTTTTGTTGTTGTTGAAATTAATTTTGTCTTTTCCCAATATTTATCGGTTGAATACATTTTCCTTCTCAAGTCTTCATTTCTCTGATGGTTTGGATGCTCTAGATTATATTTCCCAAAATTTAATGACCATTAAACATTAAGTAAATACACATAGAGATATTTTTTCTTTACAAAGTATAAATTATTCAATATCTCTTATCCAGATAACTTAAAGAAAAATGTTAACATGCTAACATTTAAAGGTTTATTAAATTTCTTAATTTAAAATAAACAACTTTGGTTCTATTGATTTTCTCTATTTCTTTTTTTTTAATTTTGTTCAATCCCACTCTAATTTTTGTTATTTCCTCTATTCTGCTTGTTTTGAGCTTATTTTGCTCTTCATTATCTAGCTTCTTAAGGTGAAAGATAAGGTAATTGATTTAAGATCTTTCTTCTTTTCTAGTATAGGCATTTAAAGTTGTTTCCTTCTTTTCTTATTTCCTCTTTTCATTAGATTTAGCAATTTGTTTATATTTTTATTAAAATAAATTGTTTGCTATTATACTTAAATTATTAGATTTATTGCTTAAATTCACTTTTTTTTAAATGTCTGGAATTAACATATCAATGTTTTTCATATCTTCGACTTTTCTTCCATTTGCATATTGAAAATAGGATAAATTTTATATTGAGATTTTCTTTTTTAAATAGTACTTTTAACATTATTTAGAAAATAGTGTTTTTACTAATTTTATGACTCACCATTGCTGTAGTTTTTCTTTGCATACCATTAAATTTTTTCCTATAAGTTGAGTTTATATCTTCATAACTTTTTTCCTAAAGAATCTGCATAGTCCTGAAAATATGTTTTGCCATACAATGATATTATAATTTTCTTTATATCAATTAAAATTATTTTATTTTATCTATTTTAGTTGTTGCATTCTAGATTTCTTATATCCAAAATCATTTGATTTTTGTCTATTTCCCCTTCCTTGAAACATAATACATATAAATGTGAATTTGTGATAAGACACAGAAATAAATGATAGATATTCTCTATGAAATACATTTTGAATTATTTTTGGATGACATCTTTCCCTTGAAAAATTCTTAAAGTTCTCTTTGAAATGTTTAAAATATTACCTGCAAGTTTTCTTTTACTGATAAACCAACAAACCCAGAATTTTTATTAATTTATGAGTTCTTTGACTTGAGTTTATATACTCTTTAATTAATCGAGAGTGATAACAGAGGAGTGATTTTGAGATAGGGAGGGTAGAAACATTAGTTTTTGTTTTTGTTTTAAACATCTAGTAAATAGCATACTTAATCTTTGTCTGATTTAATAAGAAATCTTGCAACAATTTTTTTATGTGTCAAATAAAAAAAATTCCTTGAGGCATGTAGAACTACTATTTTGTTGTAACAATAATAATCTTTCATCTAGTCATTAATTTGCCTCTTTGATTTGATTTTTACCAGAATATTATTAATATATTCTTTACTTGACTCATACTTTATTTGAATTTCATCTGTTATTTACATGTAAAAGCATTTTGTCCATATTAAATAAAACTATCTTATAGATTTTAGGTGTTGGTTCTATTTCAGACATATTTATATGATTTTGGTCTTAATGTTTTGCCACTGTTGAGATAGTAAACATATTTTTAAAACTATTCAGTATTTCTGAGATTACATTAATTTTGGAAATAGCTAACTTTACCATAATATTCATAATGTTTCGATATATTTAAAAAGAACACATTTTCCGAGTTTCAAGGCTACATATTTTAAGGCTACATAATCAAGAAGTCCACTCTTTTTATTTAAAAAAATCTTAGTCTTTGAACTAAATATAGTTTCATGGTTGGAAAGATTCTTTTTGTCAATCTCAGGCAACTGCTTCTAGCAGACAATTTGTCATTTGAGAAGTAAGTGGTGCATGACCCAGGTGTGAGTGAACTGATGGAAAATTATGAATCAAATTAGCAAAAAGAGAACTTTAAGGTTGACTTGAAATATCAGGGAGACCTATGCTCTCAGGATTCATGGGAAGAATTATGGAAATAGTTCCTGTAAGGCATTAATGAAGACAGTTCCAAGAAATAAAAATAAATTGTTATGCCTATTAAGACTAGTAGAATTAAGATAAAATATTAAGAAAACCTTAAAAGAGTGGAATTAACAACAAGAAAAAAGTAATGATTTAGTCAATCTCATTCAAAAAGACATTGCCTGTCTGCTAATAATAAAGCAATGTTATATCCTGAAGATAAAAATAGTAAATAAAACAAATAAATATTATAAACTTGAGTCAGGAATGCCAAAATCAAGACTATTCTTTTCTCTTGAATATATACATGCTTGTCCTACTCTGACCCATTCTCAAATCTACAACCACAATAGCGCAAACTCAGATGGTCTATTTAGGGCTTGGTGGTGGTGGTGGGAGGGGAGTCTAAAATACATGCACTATAACCAGAATTTACCAACCAAGAAATTAAGATATGAGGGGTTGTACAGCGTGGTTTGCTTGCTTTAATAACATTATTTTTATTACGAAAAAACATAAGTATTATTGAAAAATATCTAACAAGTAAAAGTATAAAGAGTAAAACCAAAGTCATCTTTCATCCTATCTACCAGTGACAGCTCTTTTAACATTTTTATAGATATTTGTTCAGAGGTATTCTAGTCATGTAATACACATTTAGATACGCTGCTTGGTTTTACTACTGTGATTTTTTTTTTAACTTTCTCACTCCCTCACTCAATTACTATACTATGTTTTATCCATGTATCTACTGAATATCTTGATCATTGTTGCTACTCTATTACTCAGGTAGGCCACTTTCTCTCTAGGCTTTACTGGTTACTCCCATAACCCGTCTCTTCTATCTACATTTTTTTTTCTTTTTTTAAAAATTTATTTATTTAAATTTGTTTCAAGCATACAGTACATTGATTGGATATCTATATAGTTAGTGAAACGATCCCCGCAATTGCTCCCTCCCTCCCTTGACCCTCCACCTAGTCAACGTATTAATGCTAACTGCATTCCGTATGCTGTGCTCCATATCCCTGTGACCGTACATCAGCTACTAATTTGTACTTCTTTAACCCTTCACCCCATTCTCCCAGGCTCCCAATGCCCCCTCCACTCTGTCCATCATCAAATTGTCCACTATATTTGTGAATCTGTTTTTAATTAGTTTATTCTTTTTATTCCTTAGATTCTGCATATAAATGAAATCATATAGTGTTTGTCTTTCTCTGTCTGACTTAAATACCATTTAGGTCCATCAAAGCAATATCTTTTTCTATTCTCTTCCTTTTAGTCTGTGTGTGTCTTTTAATCTGAAATGAGTCTCTTGTAGGAATGTAGTTGTTACTATTCTTTATTCCTGTTTTTGATACATGTTTTTTCTTCTTAAAAAAGTCCCTCCAACATTTCTTGTAATACTAGCTTGGTGGTGATAAATTCCTTTAGATTATTTTTGTCTGAGAAGTTATTTATCTGTCCTTCGACTCTAAATGATAGTTTTGCTGGATAAAGTATTCTTGTTTGTAGCTCCTGGGTCTTCATCCTGTCAAATATTTTGTGCCAAACCCTTCTGTCCTGCTTAGTTTCTTTTGAGGAATCAGTTGCCAGTCTTATGGGTGTTCCCTTATAGGTAACTGTCTGCTTTTCTCTCACTTCTTTTACTATTCTTTCTTTGTATATAACTTTTGGCATTTTAATTATGATGTGTCTTGGTGTGGGCCTCTTTGGATCCCTGGTTTTTGGAATCCTCTGAGCTTTCTGGGGTTTTATGTCCATTTCCTTCACCAGGTTAGGGAAGTTTTCCATCATTATTTCTTCAAACGGCTGTTCAACATCTTGATTTTCTTCTATTATGCTGATCAGATGAATATTTGGAGCCTTAGTAGTGTCCCATATGCTCCTTAAATTATTTTTATAGTCTTGACATCCTTTTTCTTGCCATTCTGATTGAGTGTCCTGATTGGCTTTCCTGTCCTCTAGATAGGCCATTTGATCGTTTTCTTTATTCACTTTGTTTATTCCATTTAATGTACTTCTCATCTCATAATGTGTTCTTCATTTCAAACAGGTTCCCTTTTATAATTTCCATTTCTATTTTTATATTTTTTATCTCTTTGTTGAAGTTCTCATTGAATTTATCTACAATTCCCAAAAGTTAATTGAGCATCTTTATAACCAGTGTTTTGAACTCTGCATCTGTTAGATTACTTGACTCCATTATATCTGGATCTCTGTTCTGTTCTCTTATATGGCTTCTGCTTCTTTGTCTTCCCATTTTGGCTGCCTTTTTGTGTCTGTTTCTATGTACTAAGCAAAACTCCTAAGTCTCCTGGTCTTATTAGTGTGGATTATTGAAGTAGGTATCCAGTGGCACAGTTCTAAGAGGGGTTCAGCTGCAGACCAAACTTAGCCCAAACTTCTACCCTCTGGAGCCACCTGTTAAGATTCAGCAAGCAATGCACAGATGCTGTGCTTATAGTTGCCTCAAAAGGCCACATCAGAAACCAAGGCCAGCTGCCTCCAGTGTGAGTCTAGGTGTTGCTCAGCAAGGAGCCCCTGACTCACTGAAGCTGTACCTGGATGTGGCTTGGGTGGGGACAGGAGTTAGGGGAGGCGGAGTTTCAGGGACTTCTTTGGGTGGAGCACCCTCTGTTTTCCAGTTTGATGACATCATAGCTATGGAAGTGCTGTGTCTGTGCACTGAGAGGGGTAGGGCTCAACAGAGAACAATGGATACCATTGGCACTTCTATATAGAATGAGTCTCACCTCAGCCCTCACTCTGACAATGTCTCCCTGTAAGTCCTTGCTGCTCCCTTGGCAGAGCCAAATCAGCACTGGTGCTCAGAATGAGCAGGTCCATTACTGTAAAAATCTGCTCCCGGATGTGGCCCCTTTAAGGGGCAGCTGCCACTGCCACTGCCACAGCCTCCATCTCACTCAGCTGCTCAGGACCGGGCAGCCCTGAGTCCTTGCCCTGTCCTACCTTCTGCCATTGCAGCGTAATTTCTTGGATTCTCCCTAGTTGTATGGGTTGTTTATCTAGATCCCAGGCAACTTTTCCTTGCTGTTTGCTCCGTGCTCCTTGTTTCTGTCACAACTTGTATTGCTCACCAGAGGGATGAATAGAGCCTGTATCATCTATGCAATTTTTTTTCTCTCCTATATCTACTCTTGCTCCATTTAAATCCATTCATCTCTCTGCCACCCAAGAGAGCTTTTTAAAATAGCAAAATAAGATTATGTCTTTCTCCAGTTTAAAAACTTTTCATTGCTATGAACTGGCACTTTTTTTTTTTTTTTAAATCAAATCTAAAATCTTTAACACAGCCTAAGATGGCCTGCCTGGCTTTAGGTTCTTCTTTAGCCTCTCAGATCATAACTTTCCCTTCATTAAACTAGGCAACAAACCAGAAAATCTCCTTACAGTGACCCAGCATTTAAACAGATGATGAGTGTGCTTGAAATGTTCTCCAGCAACATGACAACTTTTACTGATCTAATTCCTTCTTATTCTGTGCATTTCATCTTGATTTTAATTTTTCATACTTCCCTAATCCCTTAGACTAGGTTGCACTCTGTAATTCTCTTTAATAATACACTCTATGTAACTTATTTTAGGTTCTTCATTCTTGCTAACTTCTTAATTATATTATTATGTATTGAATCTGTATTGCTTACTGATATATTTTTACTCAGTAAATATTTGTTGATTGAATTAATAGTCTGTGTAAAGTATTATAAATATTAGATATACTTCTATATTAATATATGTCTACATATTTTTAATAATATATTCCATTGATTTTACTGTAATTTATTTAACACTTTCTTCTTGATACATAGGTAATTACCATCTTGATGCAATTGTAAAAAAAGTTATAATGAGCAATTTATTCATTTGCCCCATTTAATAATTTATTTACTTAAGTGTATATGTTACAGGTACGATTGTTAGGAAAAGTGCGTGT
Organism: Pteropus vampyrus; assembly: GCF_000151845.1. Classification (NCBI taxonomy): domain Eukaryota; kingdom Metazoa; phylum Chordata; class Mammalia; order Chiroptera; family Pteropodidae; genus Pteropus; species Pteropus vampyrus. The sequence goes on along the minus strand of NW_011888783.1, from coordinate 1,329,288 downwards.
AGTTTCTATTTTGATACACGCACATCAACTATATTGCCGAAAATGAGTTCGAGACTAGCAAAAAGTACACCAATTTACTTTCATATTAGCAGTTCATAAAGGGCAATGGCCATAAGTAAACAGCATCTGCAGACTCTTGTGAGTCTTATGCTGCTCTTTTACTTTATTCTGAAATAATATTTTTAAATATTCTTAGTTTCACACTGAGTTTAAAATTTAATCCTTTGTTTAATAAACATGCAAGGCTCCTTGTTTATGATGATGACAGTAATAATAAAAATAATAATAGTAATAACAAGTACCAACAGTAATATTAGAAGTAGAAGGAGCAGGATCAGGAGGTACAGAAATAGCACCAGTAATATAAAAATTCTTCTGAATTTAAACAATGCCACCATTAGTTATTGCAAGCTCTTGGCAATCAGTGCTAGCCTATTGCAGTAGGAACTCTCTTAAATATTTATGAACAAGTCTTGTCTATGCATTAAAAATTATTGAGCACTTGTATGGATTGCTGAACATCTATTGAATAACAAGCAGGCAAAGAATAAGCAAATTAT
>NW_011888783.1:1327933-1328678 GCF_000151845.1 Pteropus vampyrus | reverse complement strand
GGCAGAGCCAAATCAGCACTGGTGCTCAGAATGAGCAGGTCCATTACTGTAAAAATCTGCTCCCGGATGTGGCCCCTTTAAGAGGCAGCTGCCACTGCCACTGCCACAGCCTCCATCTCACTCAGCTGCTCGGGACCGGGCAGCCCTGAGTCCTTGCCCTGTCCTACCTTCTGCCATTGCAGCGTAATTTCTTGGATTCTCCCTAGTTGTATGGGTTGTTTATCTAGATCCCAGGCAACTTTTCCTTGCTGTTTGCTCCGTGCTCCTTGTTTCTGTCACAACTTGTATTGCTCACCAGAGGGATGAATAGAGCCTGTATCATCTATGCAATTTTTTTTCTCTCCTATATCTACTCTTGCTCCATTTAAATCCATTCATCTCTCTGCCACCCAAGAGAGCTTTTTAAAATAGCAAAATAAGATTATGTCTTTCTCCAGTTTAAAAACTTTTCATTGCTATGAACTGGCACTTTTTTTTTTTTTTTAAATCAAATCTAAAATCTTTAACACAGCGTAAGATGGCCTGCCTGGCTTTAGGTTCTTCTTTAGCCTCTCAGATCATAACTTTCCCTTCATTAAACTAGGCAACAAACCAGAAAATCTCCTTACAGTGACCCAGCATTTAAACAGATGATGAGTGTGCTTGAAATGTTCTCCAGCAACATGACAACTTTTACTGATCTAATTCCTTCTTATTCTGTGCATTTCATCTTGATTTTAATTTTTCATACTTCCCTAATCCCTTA
>NW_011888783.1:1296723-1327883 GCF_000151845.1 Pteropus vampyrus | reverse complement strand
GTTTAATAAACATGCAAGGCTCCTTGTTTATGATGATGACAGTAATAATAAAAATAATAATAGTAATAACAAGTACCAACAGTAGTATTAGAAGTAGAAGGAGCAGGATCAGGAGGTACAGAAATAGCACCAGTAATATAAAAATTCTTCTGAATTTAAACAATGTCACCATTAGTTATTGCAAGCTCTTGGCAATCAGTGCTAGCCTATTGCAGTAGGAACTCTCTTAAATATTTATAAACAAGTCTTGTCTATGCATTAAAAATTATTGAGCACTTGTATGGATTGCTGAACATCTATTGAATAACAAGCAGGCAAAGAATAAGCAAATTATTTTCTAAAAAAAAGCATATGCAAAAGACAATGGACAGAAAAGTCTCTTTAGTATCTCTCCTAACCTTTCAACTCTATTTTCACTTAAATCTTTGAATGTATCGTACTGCATGCCAAAAATGTATATTGCTTAATAATTATAGCAACTGTAATGGCCAAAATTTTTGTCTTTAAGATTATGATTTTCTTTTTTTCTCTTCAGTATGCCCAGAACACTGTAATCACTGAATAAATAACAGTAATAATGCTTTACAAATGGAAACTTTTTTCAGGTTAAGAATGTATTACTACATTATTTCAATTTTATTTCTCTTGCATGCAATATTTGCATGACAATTAAAAATGTAAATAATTTCAACAAAGTAGAATGGCAGTTTGTTTACTTTTAGATTTTATAGAGAAATCAAATAATTTAGAAATACAAATAGAATAAGGCATGCGGAAAAGTAATAGATATATATATAATATATAGCATAAAATATATGTTATATATAATTCTGTAAATTACTCTGGGTTCTGTTTGGTAGATAGTGAACCAATTTAAAATGCACAATAATGGTTCAATATCTACTAAACAGAATCCAGAGTAGTTTATAGAATTAAAAAATCAGTAGGACCTATTTGTGGAGCATAAAGTCCTGAATAATTCAGATTTGACTTAATAGAATTTCTGTTCGGGCATGCTTATAAATCTTATATTGTAACAAAACTTTGAAGACTAAAATCAATTATTTTATTCAGTATTTTCCACTTTTATAAAATATTTGAGTATATATATATATATATCTGTTAAATATAGAATAAAATAATAAACACAAGGTCTTATATTAATGTACACATTTAAAAAACTCTGTTGTTCTCTAATAAAGCAAATGCTGCAGTTTATTTCATTTTGACTCCTGTTATAGATGCTTTATACCATGATATTGACTTTGGCTGTGAGCGGTGCTCCTAGTAGAATTGATTTATGATACACTCCGTTGCTATCTAGACAGTTTCCAGCAAAGTGACAAAGAAGTTCTGCTTCCATACCCATGTAATCAATGGAAAGCAAAGCGAGACCAGACAAAACAAAACCCTTAACACAAGGTGACTAGATACTAAATGTCATGTTGCGTGTACTGTGTGTGAAAATAAATAGTGGACACATATACCTTGTTAACTGGCATCGTTATGTGCTTCCCAAAAGACCAATTTATACCTGGTACAGAGACTATATAAACCGTTGTTGCATTAAATGGTTTGTTAAAAAAGTAATCGAACATCCATACATTTTATGTAAAAGTTAATATCGTTGCTTATATTTTTTTATTTGTGAGGATATAAGTATTCAACAATTTGATTTATATAATATTATTTTGCCAAATTGAAAAAGACCATAAGTGCTCTTGAGGCAATTGCTGATCCTTATAATATATTGCAGATTAAATAAATCTATTATTTCTGATTCTATTCTTACCCCACCTTCAAATTATATTCATATACACCTAACTGCATTTATTCTGAAGTATAATAAAAATCACGATGCATAGAACATAATGACAGAAAAATGTTATATATTATCTTTATATTCTTAAATACTAGATATTGTAGTGCATTGTGGTTAGAACATAAAAGCTATGGGGTGGGGCCAAATAAATGACAAGGAGTGAAGGACAGATAGGGTGAGGACAGATTTTAATGGGTCTTGTATGCCACAATGACCTCTAAGGGAGATTAATTAATTAAAAAGAAAATATGTGATTTATTTGTATTTAAAAAAAATGTTTGAGAACAGTGTGAAGAGGAACAAGAATGGAAAGAGGATGGATAGAGAGAAGACTACTAATGTAGTATAGAGGTTATTAGAAAGACTCTGGGTTATATAGAGAACAAAGAAGAAGGCACAGATTTGTGAAGTGTTTTGAAGAGAATTTTTAAAACTTGATTAATAATAAAACATGGAATGTAAAATTAAAAAAAAATGAGCTGAGTGTTTCTAAGATTTCTAGCTCAAGTATATAAGTAGATTGAAATGTCATTGATTAGGATAGGGAATGAAATAGGAAGAACATCAGGCACGTGGGTAAAGACTAAGATGTATTCAATCATGTTTCTTGATTTCTAAGTGAATGCAGTTATCTCTGTAGAAATATCAAATAAACCCTCACCATGACACTATCCCTGATAGGATACAAACAGGTATCATCATGGCAGTTTGATTACATTAGAACTCACAGGGATAGACTCACTCACATTTTGGATAGAGATTTGCCTTTTTTTGCATGTAGCATTTGTAACAGTACTATTACTCAGATTTATAGAATATTGTATTTGTCACCACATAACAATGTCTACCAGGAGAGTTATAGCAAGGGAAGTGTGAGAGTATACTTCCTGTATACAGTTCACTGGTCTTATAATATTCCACTAATGAGAAGCCTAATTGTCTCATGCATAATAGCTAGGAGTTACCTAAAAGTTATTTTGAAAATACATAAGTAGGATTAGAAAGAATAATAATAATGGAAGTGAAAGAGGGATTAGGATGAAGCTATTATAAAATAGCATATATATAAAGATAGCTATCAGAATAAGTAGGTGAACTTTCTCCTAAAAATGAGAACTATTATAAAAAGATAAATAAAATACATTTTAAGATATACATACATAAATGATTAATATACCATAAAGTATTATCATAGGACTAAGATCAAACATATCTATCATAACAATAATTTTCTGATAGGAAAAAGGGTTGCCTATGAGATGCTTACCTAAAAGCAGTAATTCTGAAAAATTAAAAATAAAAGGATAAATATGTACTAAGTTAGTGCAAACATATACATGCTAATACATGCACTCACTTATTCACTGAAGCATTTTTTTATAAAAGGAAAAGATGGAAAATAATCAAAATGTTTGTAACAGGAAATTAGTTGAATAAACCATAGTAAGAGTGTCCACATACCAGAATTATATAAAGAGGAAACAATCATCTCTATGTAACAGAGAGAAAAAAGATGTGAAAAATGTATATGCTTGCCTAGTGTAAGAAATGGGAGTAAATAAGAATAATATATATTTGCAATTTGCTTCTATTTGCATAAAATATAGAAAAGAATATAAATAAAATTACTAAAAATGGTAATACGTAGGGTGCAGGAGGACATGATAGATGAACAGAGCCATAGGAGAGAGATTTACCTATAAAAATTTTTTTGTTATGTTTTGAACCATGTAAAAATATTTCATTAAAATTAAATTACAGACAAATGCTATTTGAGGAGAATTCTATATAATACTTGACAGTACTAAAAATGGTCAACATCATCCCAAACAAGAAATGTCTATGAAACTGACATAACTAAGAGGACTCCAGGGAGACATGAGGACTAAAAGTAATGTGGCATCCTAGTTGGGATCTTGGAACAAGAAAAGGACATTATATAAAAACTAAGTAAATTAAATAAAGTATGGGCTTTATTTAATAACAAGGCATTAATAATGGTTCATTAATTTTAACAAATGTGCCATACTTATGTAAGATGTCAATATTAGGGAAACTGCCTGTGAGGTATTTGGGAACTCTCTGTACTATCTTCACAACTTTTTCTGTCACTAAAAAACTTAAAAGAAAAATGAAGTTTATTAAAAATTAACTTACATTTAAAAATGTCTGAATACTCCATTCTACAAAACCACTGGTGTTATGGACTGAATTGTGCCCTTCACCATGTTTATATCCTCAAGCCTTAACCCCCAATGTGACTATATTTGGAGATAAGGCTTTTAAAAAGGTAATTAAATTTAAATGAGATCTTACCAGTAGGCCCAAATTCAATAGGACTGGTGTCCTTATAGAAGAGAGAGACATCAGGGATGCTCTTGCAGAGAAACGGCCTTGTATGGTCACAGAAAGAAGGCAGGTGCTTACAAGTCAAGGAGAGAGGCCTGGGGAGAAATCAGCTTTGCCAGCACCTCGATCTTGAACTTCCAGCCTCCAGAACTGTGAGAAAGTAGACTTCTACTGTTACAGCCACCCAATTTGTGGTATTTTGTTACAGCAGCCATAACACAACTCTATATAAACTGTAGTTGAGAGAACTGCTCTCTGTAATACAAATAAAACAGTAAAAATAGTATCATAGTAAAATTCTACTTTTTTTTTGAAGGGGTTAATAATTATGAATATTAAAACAAGGCGGATCCAATGGTTTATCATTCTACTCTTCAAACATAATGGGGACAGGCAGATCACCTCTCTTAGGCATCCTGCAAAGTAAGCAGATCACCTTAGGGGCAACCTTTACCCGCTCAAAAATGCTTCTCCAATTGGCAGTAAGGATTTGGGCGTCATCCCAAATCGTTATTTTCCTTACTCATAAGTTTAAGGCATGGTAAAATTCCACTTTTGTTTGTTTAACTTCAAAATCAAATGAGTTTTACTTCCAAACGTTACTCTGATATTCTATAAATATTCCTCCTATTTCTTCTTTCAGCTGTCAAAAAAAAAACATGTCAAACATATGTCATTATAGCAGTAATGCTGCTTTAGAGAAAAGCGAAATATTACATTTTATAGCAAAAAGTGCTGGTTAATCATTTCTATTTTGTTTTTCTAAATGAGCCATATGTATAAAGGATTTTCTTATATTTGTGTTACTTCTATGAAAAAATTGTTTATTAGTATTGTTCTATTTTTGAGATTCTTTACTACATTTTAATTTAAACTTATAGGCATGTTATTCCATACGGTATGACTCTTATGTAAAAGAAAGATATATTATGTACATCTTGTATAATTCCCAGAGTTTAATTACCTAGTACTATATTCATGGAAAAAAAAATAAGAAAATAAGATTGATATAAAAGAACTATCTTAAATTAATTCAAAATGTGAGGTTTTGCTTTTAAGTTAAACATTTAAAAATTAAACATATAAATTGAACTATCATCCCCCTCTCCCCCCCCAAAAAAACTGTATTAAAATTCAGTAAATTTTATCACTGGAAATGATAACAGGATTTGAATTAGCTCCCTATTTTTATTTTTTTATTTTTTAACAACACTTTGTATTAATATCATGAAGTTTATTTCTATTTTTTTCTTTGTTTAAAAAAGCTTCCTCTGTCAATCCTTGGTTTTGTTGAATATTTTGTCATATTTTATTGGTTTAGTAATTTGCTCTATCTATCTATCTATCTATCTATCATCTATCTATGTATTTATCTATCTATACATCCATCCATCCATCTAGTGGTTACTCTAGGATTCAGAAATTCACATTTTAACCTACAAGTGTTCACAGTACAACTTCAAATGATATTATATCCATCCACCTATAGTGTAAGAAACTTACAATCGTATATTACTATCACCCCTTCCCCAGCTTGTGTGCCATTATTGCCAGTCATTTTACCTCTATATGTGTTATAAACTATAAAATGCATTATATTCATTATTTTCAATTCACTTTTAAGTGTTCAAAAACAAGAAAAGGTATTTTGTATTTAATTATGCAATTACTATTTTCAGTGCTTGTCATTCACTTTTGTAAACTCAAATTTCTCTTGAGTATCATTTCCTTCTCTCTGAAGGACTTCCTTTAACATTTGTATAATGCTAGTCTGCTGACAATGGATTCTATCCGCTTTTTATGTCAAAAAGTAATCTTTATTTTGCCTTTTGTAAAAAAAGATATTTTCTCTTGGTACAGAATCCTGATTTAATGTCTGGTGTTTTCTGTGAATAAATACAACTTTTTTTCTTTCAATACTTATAAAGATATATGCATATTTAATGAATAACTATGTTAATAAAACTATATGGTATATTTATACTACTGTGGAATAACTAAATTTTTTAATTAGAGTATTTTGTTCTAGGTATTATAATATCTATTGTGTTGTGTCAGAGGAGAGGCAATAAACATAGAAGGTAAGTGGTGATACATGTAAAAAAAAAAGAAAATATGGGTAAAGTGATGGAGTGATTGGGCATGAGAGTATAAAGAAGTAAGCTGGAGAATACCAGGTCCCTCAAAACATAGAAGGTATGGAGTGGGTGAGGGCTTTGGTTATTCCAGTTGATTTTCATAAATCTGCTATACTTATGCCTTAAATTGTAAGTTAAACTAAAAAAATGTGGATTCAATTCATAGAGCAAAAAATATGAAGGGAGTGTATCAACTGTATTAGTGTTCATTTGTTTTTTATGTTAATAAAGCCCAATCTTAAAACATGAAATACTGTACTTTTCTCTATTTTTTAATAACATTTTAATTGCACAGATTGTGAAGAGGCACTAATTCAGCAGTTATTTTTTATTATAAAGTATAGATTAATCATATTCAGTAATTAAAATATTTACATCACTCCTCTTTAATATTTTTAATTTTTAAAAAAGATTTATTTTCTCTCTAACTTTTTATAACTGCCATAAGGAAAAACTATATTTTAATTTGATAAATCATTATTAGTTGTGAGCAAGTATGTTATGCTGATGATTGGCCTGCCTTCGTGGTTAGGCTCTGGAGATGATTAGACATCAAATTGGAACCTAGTAGGAGTCAACTAACATACTCCCAAATTGCTGGCTTGCTATACTCATTTCGTGTTTAGAAAAGGGAACAAAGTATATTTCTTCTCTAGGAGTAAGCCTGTGAATATTATTTATTTTTAAAAAATTGTCATTGTCTTTTGAAAGGAAAAAAAATCATGGTAAAATTATGCAGAAACTTTCATAACCACGATAATTTTATAGAATTTTAACTTTATTTTCAGATTAGGGACCGCAAAACTACCACTGACATGGCATTTTTAAAGAAAATTAAACAACAAAACCTCTGGAAACTAAATGCTCATTCAAATTAAACAAGTATACAGTATACATACACATAAATAGATGTAAAATATATGTAATATATAAGTGCATAAAATATTTTTATGCTATATGATTCAATAATATAAAAATTATACACATTATATAATGTGTATGTGTATATGGAGGTTTCTAAATATATGCCTATGTATATATACAGATGTATATTTTTTCACTGTCAATCTATGACAATTTTTCTTTATGCATTTGTGTAAATTGCAGAATGTCAACGATAGCAAATTTTTGCAAATTCTTGAATTAGAATGGATCCAGAGTCACCTCCACAAAAAACAATAAACTGACAAGGGCTCAACTTAAAATACACTGCTTGGAAACTAGGCAAAAGTATATATTGAAACTTCCAAATCTAAGTATGCCACACTTGACAATGAACCAGACTCTCTCTAACATGCCTTCTGGAAAGAGAAAAAAATTGTAACTTAAGTACTTCTCTGTAATAGTCAGTTGTAGTAGTTTTTCTATTGCTGTGTAACAAATTATTATTTCACAGTTCTTATGGAATAGCTGTCTGAATATAGGGATATTTGGGTTCTCTGCTCAGTATCCTGTCAGGCTAAAATCTAAGTATTTGAGGGCTATGATCTCTTCTAAAACAAAGCACCATGCTGGTATATTACAAAGTATTTGCCTGCAATGTCTCTAAGAAGATAGAACAAAATAATTAAAATACAAATATTTATAAACTAATGCCAAACAAATTCCAGAAGGATAACATTCATTAAAACTTATAGCTAGTTTCTAAATAAATGACAAATTAAATATAATAGTGATGGTTATCTAAAATATTATGTGAGTCTGTACCTTGCCAAAAGGAGAACATATGGATTTTTAAAAAGTGATTTGATTATCTAACTTTGATTTTTATATAAACAGTTAAAGAGCCACTAGCTTTTTAAAAAGAGATTATTTTCTGCAGACATTTTGAATTTTTTTTTCCTCCTAAGTATCCAGTGACAATTAGCAATAGGTCCTATCTTAATATTTGGTTCTCAAGATGTCTTATTTAACTTATGTGATTATACGTCCTTATTTTTAAAATGCATGTTAACTAAACAATGTCAAAAAAACAAAAGAAGGCAAGAAAAATGTTGTAGAATGTAAACAACATGAAAAAAATAGCCCAGATAATTAAAATGTAACTGTAAGCAATCCTAGGTTGATGTTTGATGTATGTTTGCAGTTAATGAAAATCTTTATCTCATTTAAATTATGTTTAGAAAATCAAGAAAATTATATAAAATGATATTCATGTTTATAAACTACTCATTTTATAAAGAAGTAGTAAGATAAAAAAATACATAGTACAAAAAATACATTTGTTTTTTTAATTTTGAGTTTCCTAGAGTCATAACAAATATACATCAAATACTTATGTACAAATTTGCTATATCTAAATATTAATTGTCATTTTTAAATGCTCAGCATTATTTATGCTCATTTTAACATGTGTTTTGTGTATGTGTATCTTTCATAATATTAAATTTCATTTATTTAATTTGGAAAAAAATATAGCCAGATTTCTTATGCAAAAATTAAAATTTAACTTGTTTGTTATCTTTATTATCTTTATTATCACTTTGTTTGTCTCAATGTTTTCATTAAATTATCTCTTCATCATATTGAATCTTCCTACATATTTACTGACATCTTTTCAGTTGCTAATATTCTATATTATATAGCCAGGTTCATTAATTTGGTGGTGAAATAATACTAAATTTGCTTATCCACATGACTTTATTTTTATTATTTCAAGGTATTTTACTTTCTTCTTTGTTATCTCCCCTCAGAGAACAAGTAGAAGAACTGTCTACTAAATTCTCTGATTTTCTATAAAATGCCTGTTCCTAACAAATAACTATTTAAGCCTTTTTTAAGCTATAGTAGCAATACTTTTGACAGTTCTAGGTTAATGTAACCTCAGAGAGTTTGGGTGGAACAAGAGTTCAACTAGGAAGAAACTTATTTCTTTTCTCCAATATTTGTTCAACTGTAAGACCTAGCTAATTAAATGTAGTTCATCTCTAATGAGACCATTTTGCTAACTTCCTCTACTCAGCCAGCAATTTCTTTCTAGTATTAATCTGAAAACTGCATGTTTTTCCTTCCACTAAAGCTATCTTGATACAATACTCCTTGCAAAAACAATTTATAATCACAAGTATTTTAGATCTAGAAACTAGAAATAGATAGTAATAATGAATTTGCAAAGTTATGAAAAATAATTTTCCAGTTTGATTTAGGTAAAGATTTAAGAAATTATAACAGATTGATATATTTTAAGCATAGAGAAAATAAAAAGTATAATGAATGAAAACATAATCTCCTTAATATATATATAATTCTCTTTTTAAATTTATTAATGATTTTCTTTGAAATTATTTTCTACAGTTAAATGACCCAAAGAATAGTGAAGAAGAGTTGAATCATGACTCAAGAAACTGGTATAAAATGACAGAACTAATTCCACTTATTGGTGCCCTCCAAAATATTGGAACATAGTATGCAACCAAGATAATATGTGTTTTAAAAATTTAAAAAGACATTTACAATTGGATCCTCAACAGGAAGGGCAGAGATTTCCTGTTTTCCTGCAGGAATAGAAATTGGGAAATTGATCACAGCTCCAGAGATCTGAGATAGGGACAAATAGTCTAAGCCAATCATATTTCCATTTGCCTTTGCACTTACTGTTTCGGAGCCTAGCTGCAAACAAGTCAGTTTTTCTTGGTAAAGAAACATTAGCTATTTATAAAGAAAGCAACAAGAAGCAAAAGTACTATCATTTTCTTTCTTGAAATAGAAATGAGTGATGAGTATGGGTATCTCTCTTGCTTTTGGTTGTTAAGCTGTAACCACATGAGGATCAATGACAGAACAGAGCCAACACTTTAAAAGCAGAACAGACACAAAAAAAGATTTGTTCTTGATAACACTGTCGATCTCTTGGACCAACACTGAATTTCTGTTATTTGCAGCCAAAAGCATTCTATTTGGAAGAAAATAAAATATAACAAAATTGGAACAAAAAAATATGAGAAAATGATAAGACTGAAACCAAATATAAGAATAATATATTATTCTTATAATATAATAAATGTTAAACATCTTTAAAGAATCTATTGGAACAAAGAAGCGGAGCAGAATGAAAACTGTTGAAGGACAGAAACTTTTTGCTTTGCTTTTTGGTTTAAAGAATAATTTATTATTTAAAAATCAATATTCTTAGACTAAGAAGTATGAAGATTTTTAGAATCATTCTAACGCCACTTTAATGGTTTATTTTGACAAATTTTTAAATAATATTAATAATTACCACTATTAGGCAGATGTCAATCTTGATGATAATAAAGATGAAGATGAAGATAAGGAATTATTAAAAATCAATAAATATTCATCCACTTTGCAAATAATTTTGTTGGGTATTATGGATTTCAAGAAATAGTCTTTGCTCACAGTTGTGGAAAAAAGAGTGAGTACACCAAGGATTAAAGAAACAAATTATATACTTAGAAAGACATTATATAGTGACATTACTAAACTGGGAAGTTCATATACAGGCATGCCTTGTTTTATCGTGCTTTGGTTTATTGCACTTCACAGACATTGCATTATTTACAGATTGAAATTATATGGCAACCATGCATCAAGCAAGATGCCATTTTTCCAACAGCATTTGCTCACTTCATGTCTCTGTGTCATATTGTAATAATTCTTACAATATTTTAAACTTTTCATTATCATTATATTTGTTATGGTGATCTGTGATCAATGATCTTTGATGTTACTATTGTAATTGTTTTTGGCACCATAAAACCACATTTATATAAAACAGCTAATTTAATTGATAGATGTGTGTATTCAAACTGCTCCCCTGTCTCCCTCTCTTCTGGACCTTCTACTCCCTGAGATACAACAATATTGAAATTAGGCCTCTTGGTGTTCAGGTAAAAGAGAGTCAGAGTCACATGTCTCTCACTTAGATCGAAAGCTAAAAATAGTAACATTGGTGAGGAAGCCAGGTCAAAAGTCAAGATAGCTTTCAAGGCTGAAAGCTAGGCTCCCTGCACCAAACAGAGTTGTGAATGCAGAGGAAAAGTTCTTAAAGGAAATTAAAAGTGTTCCTCCATTAAAGACACAAAAGATAAGAAAGTAAAATAGCCTTAATGTTGATATGGAGAAAGTTTTAGTTGTCTGGATAGAGGATCAAATTAGCCACTACATTCCCTTAAGCCAAAGCCTAAATTCAGAGCTCTAACTCTTTTCAATTCCCTGGAGGCTGAGAGAAGTAAATAACCTGCAGAAAAAAAGTTTAAAGCTAGCAGAAATTGGCTCATGAGGTTTAAGTTAAAAAGCCATCTCCATTACATAAAAGAAGAAAGCGAAGTAGCAAATTTTCCTGAAGATCTAGCTAAGATAATTAATAAAGGTTACTACTACACTAAACAACAGATTTTCAGTAGACAAAACAAGCCTTATATTTCAAGAAGATGCCTACCATCCTGGACTTTCATTGCTGGAGAGGTAGAGAGGAGAAGTAATCTTGGCTTCAAAGCTTCAAAGGACAGGCTGAAACTTGCTAGAAGCTAAAACAACTGGTGACTTTAAATTGAAGCCAATGCTCATTTAGCATTCCCAAAACTCTAGGGCCTGTAAGAATTATGCTAAATCTACTCTGCATGTGTTCTATAAATGGAACATTAAAGTCTGGATTACACCACATCTCTTTACAAACATGGTTTCCTGAGTATGTTAAGCCTGTTGTTAAGACCTACTACTCAGACTGGGAGTGAGCTCTTCTATCTGAAAAGGCTTTGAAGATCTGTTGTATGATTCTATGTGAATTTTGAAAAACTGAGGTATTCTGATAAAACTTCTATATTTAAGCCTCATTACTTACTACATTGTTCATGTACATTGATATATATGTTGCCGTGTACTTTTCCTTTTATGAAAAATAGAATTCTGTTGTTTTACTCTTTAAGAGTTTGTATCTCTTTTAGGGGGTAGTTACTGAGGTAAAGTATAAATAGCATTAAATATTTTCAGTTAAGGAAGTCAATAAATTAAATATTTTCTATATAAATCTTCAGTGTACTCTAAGGCAGTGGTCCCCAACCTTTCTGGCACCAAGAACTGGTGCTCCTATGAAAATCTAATGCCTGATGATCAGAGGTGGAGCTGAGGCAGTAATGCTTAGTGCTGGGAAGCACTGCAAATAACAGATGAAGTTTTGCTCACTGGCCTGCTGCTCACTTTCTGTTGTGCGGCCTGGTTCCTAACAGGCTATGGACTGGTATCAGTCCGCAGCTGGGGAGTTGGGGACCCCTGCTCTAAGGGGCAAAATATGTTCCTAACACTAGGCAACTGGTAAATTATACCCTGTAAACATTAACTTTCAGTTATTTCTACATGTTTGCTTTCATTGCTAACCTAGAATTTTAGGTTCAAGAAACATGTTGCTAATTTCTTCTCTCTCTTTTTCTTTCTCTCTCATCCTCAGTAGTTATTCTTATTGGCTTATTGAAATTTACAAATCTCTATTTGTAAATGAACTGTAATTTGAAGATAACCATAAATAAATACATAGTAAAGGCTAAAGTTATCAAGCTTCCCTATAATTTTTAGACTAAGAGAAAGATATAAAAAATATTCTGAGTATTTGTTTTCAAATATACAGAACTTTATAAATTACTTTTATTTTATTAGCATGTGGCCTTTTGTATTTTATTATTCATATTTTTCATTCTTAATAGTTCCTTTTTGTGTTGTTTGCTTTGTGTCATTTGTGCTCATCTGAATGTTTTCCAGTTGCTATTACTTTCACTAGGAATTTCAGTATTTGTTTATCTTGATAGTTTTGATTTATACTTATAAGTGTTTTTCATCAAAGTTGGACTATTATATACATTTTTTCAATAGATATTATTTACTGAAGTTATATGACTGTTTTCACCATCATCTCTATGATCTCATGCGTATTTTGTTTTTGAAAGTTCTTATGGTAAAACTTCTCCATGTATATATATTATGTTAAATGTTTTATTAAAATTCTAATGAGTAATTTTTAGTTGTTATTTCTTCAATTACTGGGAAGAAAGTTTAGCAGACGGCTCAAAAGGAGTTATGACAAAGATCATTTATTTTCATGTCCCTTGAGTTCCATATCAAGGTCCTTTCTCAAAACAGTGTCGGATATTTGATGGAGCCACTTAATGGCACCAAACACTTGGGACAAAAATCACGTAAAATAAAATATTACCTAATGTTATTGACATATATAAAAAAGACTTCCCTGGATAACAATTTTCATTTCCTAATTGAGAACTCTGATCCCAACTGATCTCCTTGTGAGTTCATCAGAATAGCAACTGATACATTTAATGGCATGAAATCTGTCTGAACAAAGTCTTGAAATCTGAAATTCCTATTTCCTACATGGCAGGCCATGGAAACTAATTTAATATTTATACAAACAGTTAAGAATTATCTAGTTATATTTTTAAAAAAGAATAGACATGTATGTTATCCCTTTTCTTCTGAATTGGAACTGGTGAAAGCAAATGAACTCAATTTTGTTATCTTTCAAAGAAGAATTTTTGAAATTTTCTGTTACTTCTGCCAATAAATTTTATTTATTCTATTCAAATATATCTTTGATTATCCTTTTATTTACTTTTTGTCTTTCAAACTAGTCACGTTTTGATTCTTATCACTGCATGCATTTTGTGTACAACAATTCCTGGAAGGCAAAATAAAACAAAAACTTTCGAGAAGCATTTCCCTGTTTCCATTCTCCTTCCTTTCATTCCATGAGACGTATACAACTTGATTATGTTTTCTATCCTAACCATGCATTATTCTTATTTAATCTTGAGTTCTTATTCTTATGTTTAGTGAATGCAGGTTTTTCTTTCTTCTAGATCCACACTATGGATTTTATCTTGAAATGTATAGATGCTGAAGATTTCCAAATTAACATATAATTAAACCACAAGATTACAAATAAATAACTCATTATTTAACAGAAGAGGAAAATAAGTAGTAAACTTAACTCATTATTTTGGTGGTATTAGTTATCAACACCTGATCATGAATAATTGTAGCAACTATAGTCATGCATAATAACTATCAAAGGTTATATATTTCAATTTTTGTTGCTCTTGGAAATTTCTGGATTTAACCATTTATTGTGATGGAACTTGTCAGAAATAGAGTAGGGTAAATGGGTAAGAATGCTAGGTAAAACAGAAATATATTCTTGTTTGGTTAGAAAAGGTTTTTAAAAAAAGAGTTTGGATGTTCCCAGATGGACTAAGAAAACAGAATTTTATGATGAATCAAAAGAGGAACAAAAGGTACAAAAATAGGAATGTTAGAGAAGGTAAGGAGGAATACCACATTTAATATAAAAATATAAGATATGCTGAAAAACTGATGAGCATTGCAGCTTGTGTGATGAAATTTCCCAGTGGTTTTACTGGCACACCCTCCCCTGGATTTCTAATATTCTGGGAAAGTCTGCAAAACAAGCTTATAAAGCCAATGCCTTACAGTTCCATCTTTCAAAGAATTAAATGAATTCAGTGTGTTGTCTTACGTTAATAAGCTTTGATCAGAGAATTATTTCAGAATGAACTTCTAGAATTACTTATGACATTCTGAGATTCTTTTGATAGTTAACCACATAATAAATAAATAAATAAATAAATAAATAAAATAAGCATCACAAGTTCTGAATGCCATCTTTTAAAACAACTGGATCCATTTTGCTGATTCTCTTCCACTCAACATACATCTACTCAAAAAAGTGCCTACAGCAGACATTTCAATTAGTACTAAATGTTTTATAAAATGAGCAAAAAAACAACAAGATAAATGAATAAAAATAACGTCTGCTAAGGCGGGGTCTATTCAAGTGAATAATTTTCAACTTTGATACCACCCATCTCCCTATTCAAAGATTTAAGGTTAAACTGATTAATTTACTCTCTACTCTCTTTACGGTAAACATTTACAAGCTGACATATTTGTGTATCACTTGCATATATGATTTTCTTTTCTCTTATATTAAACTTAATTTTCCACATCTTTCTAATTAGTAATGAGTGAATAAAATAGTGATTTTACTGGTACAATAAAACAAATATTAACAAAAAAAATAGGGCTAAAATACTATTTTATTTATTTATTTTTTTACATTACTAAATTACAATTACATTTGAAAACAGAGCTGGGAAAGGCTTAAATAGTACATAAGCCCTTTTGTCTATTTTGAGGTGGACTAATGTTTCAAATGTCCAAA
This sequence comes from Pteropus vampyrus, assembly GCF_000151845.1. Taxonomy (NCBI): domain Eukaryota; kingdom Metazoa; phylum Chordata; class Mammalia; order Chiroptera; family Pteropodidae; genus Pteropus; species Pteropus vampyrus. Next base: position 1,312,366 of record NW_011888783.1, on the reverse strand, counting down.
AGATGATTGTCTTTTTAAAAATAAGAAAAAAAAAGAGACATTTAAATCAGTTGGTATGTGCTGTTTTGTCATCTTAAATATTGGGGTTTATCTTTCATGGACATAAATAACACAGTAAATTTATAAAAGAATGGTGATACATTTTATTTAATTAAGAATACATATAAAAATACTTTGAAAATGTTACTTCTAATCCTAGACTAACATGGATTTCATTTTAAACATGATGTTGATTTTCAAAAATTTGTAGAAGGCCTAGTATTTTGCACTGCATGATGATAAGTTTCTTTCTTTTCTTTTCTTTTTTTCCCCCATGGCCAAGATACATGACAGATGAGGAACAAGATGCTCAAATATAAATACATAAAACCAGTGATAGCATCATGAAAGACATGCATCATCAGAAGCAACAGTTTTTAAAACGGAAGTTCTGCATCAGTATATGAGAGCAGGGTTTACATTCTTTTCTTGACTTATTCTTCTAACCTTACACTATAATATTAGATCATTATACAATCAGAGATCTAAAACTCCTCATTTTCCACTGTTCTTTTTTTCTTATTTTTGGTCTTTGCATCTAAAATGATCTGTGAAAGAATAAAGTCATACTTCAGCTACTATTGTATTTAATCTATCAGCATTCAGATATTTCTCCAATGACATTATTCACAGAGTCAAGAAAAAAAGTGCACTTTCAAAGTATTAAATCTGGTCTCTCTTTTTTAAATTTGATAACATTTTAAAAGGTGAAAGAGGTCTACCTTGAAACTAGCAACTGATTTCATGCTGTAAGTTTCTCATTTTATTCAAATTTCATATTAAATAGAAGAGCACGCAATCATATCAAATATGACTGCCCTATTTTGTTAAAGTCAGACATATTAGAAAGCAAGAGACCTATACAATCATTATTAATCAAAGGATGACAGTCTACCATAACATTTATTGAGTGCCCATTTTTATTGAACATTATCATCTAATATACTATCCATAATTTCTCAATATGAATAAAATTATAGAATATAAAAAAAGACAGGTCTTGGATATGGAAAACTTCATATTTTAATTCATGGCAATTTCTATTCAAATGGTTTTAGGCAAACTAGTTCATATATCTCTTTCATTTTTCTGACTTTTAAAATGAGGATATTAATCTACTTCATAGTAGTCTATGAGCATTCAAAGAGATAGTTATTTTATGATAATTTTTTTGTAAACCATAAGATATTAAACAATTATAAATCATTTGTAAAGATCCTATCATAAGATAAAAAAAATTAGAGAATTTCAGAAAGCATGGCTATTCTTCAAAGTAAAGTAAAGTCTAGTCAGATAGTTTTTTACCTGAAATCAATCTTTCTAATAGAATCATGATTATTAGGACCTTGATTGGCACTGTTCCAGCATATTCATAGAGCAGAGTTCCATTCTGGAAGAGGCAAACCAAGAAGACCACAGGCTACTCCTCGACCAAGCACCCACTCATAGACCAAGAGTATCATTCCAAGAAAATGGAGTACCCATCCCCCAGCTCCAGTGGCCTGGCACGAGGGTACTGCCCAAGGAGAAAGCAAGCTATAAAGGTGCAAATTATTGAGCTCTGTCTGAAAAGGTTGACTTAATTTAAAACAGAAAATGAGAAACTCCATGCTTAAGGTGTTGCCTAAAATAACAGAGACCTTGGTGGAAGAGCAATTAAAAGAAGACTGGTGATAGAAGCAAAACAACAGAGTAGCTAGACGTTAAATAGAAAGAACCAGGGAAAAGGATAGCCAAGAAGAAAACTTTTGAGAGCACAGTCAACCCTGGGGATCTGGTAGGCTGTGCAAATGGCCTAAGTTGCACCCACATAGGAACAATCAAAAAAGGATACATGGGCAGACTGGGAAGCCACAGACCGACCAATACAGATGAAAAGGCTTTTTGGTACTAGGGGCTTAAAACAAGCTCTGATCAAATGCTGTCTGAACAATAAGGCTCTCTAACCCAGTGGCAACACTTAGGAAAGTAGGCTTGAATATAAAATTATACATAGCCCTGAAAGTCTGGATGATTCTTTAACTAACCAAGGTTATACCCTTTCAGATACTAAGAGAGAACTACCAAGCTGAAAGTTCCTGGGCAAAGACAGGGCCAAAATAATAATAATAATTAATAAATTACTTGAATAATGATAACTACATAAAAGTGTATGTGAGTTCTGACCTCGGAAACTGTACATGATGATGGAAATTGACCACTGAATTAATTTGGTTAAGTGACTTATCAAATAAATAAAAAATTGGCAAAGGAAACAAGAACAACCACCCCAGAGCAGAATCAGCATCCAGATTTACCATATGAGCCAGCAATTCAATTCCTAAATACATACCCCCACCAAAATGAAGAAACATCCACCCAAAAACTTGTATACAAATGGATCAGAGCAATATCATTCACATTAGCCAAAAAATGGAAACAACTTAAATGTCTATCAATTGATGAGTTAATAAAACGTAAATAAAATGTGGAATGACTATACAACAAAATATTACTCAACAATAAAAATAAATGAAATAGTAAAACATGCTACAATATGGATGAAGCTTGAAAACATGGTAATTCTGTATTTATATTCTTAAGGAACTGCCAAACTGTGGTATGGAGTTTCATTCAGTGAGAGCAAAAATATTAAAATTAGATTGTGGTGATGGTTTCACAACTCTGTGAACATACTAAAAAGTATCGATTAGTACACTTTAAATAGGTGAATTAGTACACTTTAAATGTATGACATATGAGTTATATTTCAGTAATGCTGTTTTTAAAAATCTTGAGCATGTAGTAAAATCTGACAGAAATTGTCACATTGAAATGATTACATAAGTAGAGCTGGAATAGACATCTTTATTAGTTTCTGTTTGTTCATGTCTCATTCTTAAAAAACCACCTCTTGAGCCAAAACACATGCCAAAGAAATGTCATAGGGGTACTTCTACTTGGTGACTCTGTCTATAGGTGCCATTGATTGAACCAGGGGTTGACACCTAATTTATGCAGATACCCATTAATAGACTAATGAGCAGATTAGATTTCTTGAATTTTTTAACTGAGAGATATCTAATTTCCAATTAGTTATAGATACTTAAATAATAAATTCATGTTGTATTGGAGATAGAAAAGGCACTTAAAAAAATAATTTCAAGCTAATTTTTATGCAAGGAAACAGTTTGCCCAAAAGAAGCAAATGTATAAAGTAAACATGCAGAGATAAGCAGAGATGAGAAACCTAGGGTTAGAGTGGGGCAGAGAGAATGACAGAGAGAGGAAATATAAATGAGCCATTGCTTAGGTGACTTCCTATTTCCAACTTCTACTTACAATGTCCCAAGTATATATATTTTTTTTTTTCATGGGAGGACCCACATATTTCCATTAACTTTGACACAACTTTGGGAGGTGCTTGTTCTTACCAACAAAAGAACTCTGCAAATAAACCAAAATTGATGGCAGGAAGCTAGTTTAGATGAGAAAGATGCAGCAAAATGAAAATCTGACTATAGAAGTGCTGTGGGCTGGAGACTACATAGTCTAGAAGAAATAGTAAATGGTCTCTAATAAGATGTGGCAGTAAAGGTATTTAAGCTTGAGAAGATTTGAAAGCCTATGCCTGGAATAAGAGACCATGGAGGACTTGGTAATCAAAAGAAAAAAATATATATATCGGTATTATCAGCCTTAGACAATTTACAGAAATTAGAATACAGACTCAGATACAAGGTATATTAGCAGGAAATATTTTTAAAAAAGAGGATTTATATAATTTATTTAGGGAAATCTGTAATAGTCATGGCTTTATGAGAGTAAAATTAAGCTAGATAATAACATCTCATCAAGATACTCTAGTCTGGAATCACAAATGGGTATTGAATCTCATACGTCATACAATAGCAGGTATGATGTTAGTAAAAATTTGGCTCCTTAATTTCTAAATAATGAGAGCTTCAACAACTTAAAGTATTATTTCTGTAACTGTAAACAGAGATGATATATCTCCATTGTTAGGTTTTGAAATGTATGTTGTCAACGAAGTAAATTTGGTCTAGAAATATAAAGACAGAGTCGTTTTTTATAGAATTTACTAAAGGGTAAATATAATTGTTTTGAGTTAAGATTGTTTTATTTCAATATTCAATGACGAGGTATAATTTCTGCATATTTATTTCTCAGAGGACTTGTGACATATAATAAATATTAAAATGAAGCTTCGGCCTTGGTTTTGCTTCTAATCAAAGGTGCACTCTTTGAGTGTTTTGGCACTAAATCCTTTAACATTTTAGATAAAGGCGAAGGCAAACATCTTCAAAATCTCTAATAGGTTATAGTTCTTGCACACTCATCTTCCTGAGAGTAGAATACTGTATATAGCTTGCTTATTAATCTTTATGAAGGTTTTCTCTTCATGCTATGACATCAGAAAGAACTGGAGAAATGCTATATAATATAATAAAAAACATTATTTAAAGGATGACGAACATGAGCTTTGAAAGGGAGTTTATAGAATCTGTGCCAAAGAAATCTCCAAGAGCAATAGAAGATGAAAATAAACAAGTATTTTTGTAACATAAAAATTCCTCATGAGATACTATCCATTAGGCAGATTATTACCAGCATTTTTTAAATATTCTTTTCATATGCAACAAAGATTAATATTTACTGGGTTAATGTCTTACACAAGAAAGTATAAAATAAAAATTTACGGCAGTAGCAAAAGCTACATAAAATTTATTTGTGATGCTTTATATTGTGTATAGGCTCTGGAGACTAGTGAACTTTGGTCTCTCCAGAAATCTTTGTGAAAAAAGAGCAATGTTAAGATTGAAGCACATCACACTGCATGCATGTAGTGTTGTTTTACTTTTAGCACATTTTATCTACTGTGATGACAGTTTTTAATCAGTTTCAAAAGCTATACAGCTTTTTAACATATGAGAACATTTTACAGTTAAATTAATAATTCAAAATTCAAAGTAAATATTCGTTGAAACATTCTATCTACTTAATTTTATATACATCTATATTTCAAGTTTCATATTTTATCCAATAAATTAGTTATTTTAAACTTGCATTTGGATTTATTGGTTCATGAACACTTTGAAATTATAGTCAAAATTATGTGTCCATATGTATATGTGTCTTTAGAATTGTAATATAGGTCTATAATTTTCTCGAAATAGTCCTTTATTCAAGAGAGTTGGAGAATCAGTACTCTAAATGTTGCTAAAAATGTAGGCTAAAAGGTATAACTTGAGAAAATACTTTTCAAACTTTATTAAAGTTATAAAAACTACAGAAATGAGTTCCCTGTATTTTCTGTCTAAATGCCACATGTTCCAAATGTTATATCTATGAATGCAATTTATCACTGATTCTTTGACACTGGTATACTGATGATGGCCTTTAAAAATATTTTACTTAACTAAATTCATCCTGTTAGAGAAATGCTTAGTCAAATCATAATGCCCCTGTGCACTGAGAAGAGACAGCCATAAATCATCTCTAGTAAAACAAACATTTCTCAGCAACCTTTTCATTTTAATTAATAATGAAGAAGATACTTCTGCTAAGAGGAAAACATAACATTGTCTCTAGAGCCCATGGAAATCCTCTTTTTAACAAAAGCCCTTTTGAAATAACTCCATCAGTCCGTCTATTCATCCATTGACCCACTGAACTTTTATTTTACTAATGTATATCATGTTCAAATCTCTATATTTATTTAAAAATAATTTTGAGCTCTTGTATTGTGACAGCATTGACAATTGAATGGTAAGAAAGCCATATTATTCATATCCACTTGAAACTTATAGTTTAGTAAAAACCCATAGATATCTATCCAATGGTTATGCAAATATGTAATTATGAATTGTCATAAGACTTTTGCAGAAAATACGGATGCTTTAGTAGTGTATAAGAAGAGAAACTGACTTATTCTATAGGAGAATTTTATAACAGATTTTATCAAATAAAGGAGAATCCATTGACCAAATTTACCTGAGAGTTATATGATCACGAAATCAAAGTTACACAACCCAGTTTCTTTTTTGTGTCCCTTCTCTACTTTCTGTACCATTATTTGTTTCATGTTTGGTTGTTCTGAGCTACAACAATAAGATTTATTTTTATTAAACTGGCTTAGGATGCATGGAACTTTTGAATTAATCACTGTGGATGGGGAAATTAAATGCACTATTTGGAAATGAGAAATGAAGACAACAAGCTTTCAAAGAAGATGCGCAGGATTCTTGTTTATAAATCATATCCATGATGTCAGCTTTCATTTACAAAACAAACAAACAAACAAACCAATAAAAAAGAAAAGGAGTAAAAAAAAGAGGAAACTCAACAAAGACAAAGTACGATAGCATAGGAGGATCTTACATCTGTTTTTCAAAATTTGAATATAAAAATGTAATGATAGACTTGAGCAGAGATTCTGAGTAGGCAGTTGCCTATAGATGTACAAAATTCAATAAAACAGAATCAGTAAGACATATTTGGGGTTCAAATACTTACATATTAAATTATGAAATGTGGGCATTATGAAATCATCTAAGTAAAAATTGAAGCATGATAGAGCCCCAGGGCTGAGTCTTAAGTAAACCCAATATATAAAAGATGGTGGTCAAGAGATGAAAGGTTTTGACAATGGAGATATTAAACATTTGGCTCTACACTCTACACAGAGTCAAGAGGGAAGAAAGAAATGAGGGGTCAGAATATGTAGCTATGGACTAAAACAATTGAAGTTCCTTTTAGTCAGTGATTGGATTGAAAAATGGCGGTTAGATTGAAGATATCATGGTGAAAGTAGTTAGAGGAAAATTAGCAGGCTGTAGTCAGTGGGATGTGCCTTTGATATTAAGATACATTCATGTAATTTTTTTATGTTAATGTATGTATACAGGGGCAATTGGCAAAATATTTAATACCTTGTGCCACACCAGAGCAGAACAGGGTTTTGAAGGCCACCCTCAGTATAGACGTCTATATTTTAGTTGTTCAAGTGAAGTGATATTTTGAGGGTAGGAAACAATTCTTTACTAATAGGTGTAAAATATTTAAATATTTTAACATTAAATCTACAAGATTTTAGCAACATGCATAATTGTACCAATATACACATGTAAAATTTCTACAAAATCAGAACGATTTTGATAATAATCATTGTCATAAACAATACTTGAAAACAGATCTTTGATTTTTACCTATGATACTTCTGAATGTGTTAACAACACTTACAATGACATAACAATATATTTTGCAAAATTTTATTATTATTCCCAGCTTATTTATAATCCTTGTTATATAATCAATAAATATATAGATCTTCAAACACTTCATGTTTTTGCTGTTTTCATTATTTCGTTTAACAATCTCTGAACCATTTTTTACAAGTACTAGTGATTTTGACACCAAATTTGTTCATAATCTTTTATAGTTTAAATGTGTTTATTATTCTATGTAAGGTAAATATCCACAAGAACATTCTTTTATTAAAGCAATTTGATTCCCTAATTCTAATTACCTTTTCTTCCATTCAACTTAAGACACCCATATAACCACATATGTCTTTATAATAGTATCTCAGATACTAGTCAACCTCTAAAATATTAATGGGATTTTATGTTTTTTGACAAAAACATCTTTTTAATTCCTTCATTTAATTACTTCCTCCAAAACTTTTCTCATATCTTTATTTATCACCTAACTTCTGTCTCATCCTGATTTCTTAAGTACCCTAGGCTTCTCATTTCATAATTTCAAGAACTCTCTTTTTATCAGTATCATCCTTTTCCACCCCTATGTCCTCTGCTTCACCTGTAAGGCAAAACCTCAACTCTAAATCATTCAGAAGGAATGTCTTGCTCTCTCTTATATTTGTAATGCTGACTCTTTTGTGAACACACACACACACACACACATACACTTGAAGATATTGATGTCATTGAAAAGTTATAGTCTCTAAACCTTCTGTGATCTCTGTCTTGCTTGGAAATTTTTTTGTTCACTTTTCACCATTAAAAAAGAAATAAAAGACTTTTTTTCTCTTTTTATATTTATTTAAAAATCTAAATTTATTTATAAAATATAATAGATGAATATATAACTTTAAAGAATGGTAAAATGACAACTACTTTTCTCCATATAGGTTAAAAGATAGAACATTACTGATAGTTATATATGTTTTGCATGCACCTTCTCAATCCTATTTCCTTCCCTTCCCAGATGAACACAGTATTCCAAATTTTGTGTTCACATTAAATTTTAGTTTTAGTATTGCCACATACCTATGTAAAATTCAATTTTGAATGTTTTAATATTTAATAGAAACAATACTTTTTTTTTGCTTCAATATTCTTAATTATATTGTTTTAAGAGTTTTCTACACATCAAAAACTATGAAAGATTTGAGATTTTACCCCATTTGCCAACCGACAAAGTAGTCTGCTGCAATTTCACAGGACATTGGGTAGAGACAAAGAAATTAATTACTCCTGGCACAGCAGGCCACGTGACTTTCATACTATCATGGGTGCAACTTGCCCCAAGTCTCACAGGGATGATGTGGTGTCAAGGCTACGTAGATGCCTTACATACAGTGAGTCTGTCATAGGCGATGAAACCAGAGCTTAGGAATCCCCAGTTTTTTCAAGGAGGATGATGGCAAACCTGTTTAACTTTGCCCCAGATGGAGACATTATCCTTTTTATCTTAGACAGTAAACAAATATGCCCTCTTCCTGCAAGGAAGGCACTGTATCTTCCAAGGCTATCTGCTCGCTAAACAAGAGAGTTCGGAACAAAAGCTTATACAAGGTGTGTAGAAACACCATGGTGAATTGTCTCCCAACCCTGCATTTATGTACATAAGGTTGACTTTTACTTATTTGTATGATATGCTAGTCTTTTGCATGAATAGAGCTTATTTATTTATTTCATTGTTTTTAAGTTATTCACATCATAAAGATGCCAATGAATAAATTTACTAGATAAAACAGTATATACATCTACAAATTTAAAAGACAATACCAAATTAACTTCAAAATTGGTTATACCAATTTAAATTTTCACAAGCAGTGTCTAAGATTTTCATTGATCCACATCCTTGACAATTTTGGCATTGCTAGGTTTTATAAATTTTTGCAAAACGATCGAGGTAGGATCTCATTTTGACTGGTTTTCACTTCAATTATTATCTGTGAAATAGAATTTTATATCTTAATTAGCCATTCATGGTTTTTTTGAATCACTTTATATCTCTTAAACATTCTTTTCTATTTGATATTTTTTATGTGTCGGTTTGATTTTAAGGAAATATTTGTACATATTTTATATGTGTATATCTAAATAAGTGATCATTATTTGCTTCTATATATCACAAATTTTCTTCCCAAGAAGTTACTAAATTTAATGTACTAGAATTATAAATCTAACAATTTTTGTTTGTTTAAGATATTTTTAGTATCACTAGGTTTTAAAAATATTATTTTATTTTTTTCTGTAATAGTTTGGCCTTTTAGCTTAAAATTTTTAAGCTACCTGAAGATAATTTTAGACAGGACGTTTAATTTTATGTGAATATTAAATTATCCTAGCACATTTTATTGCAATATACTTTCCTGATTCGCATTGTCTCTTCTGTCATCAATAAATTTTTCATGTGTGTATAAACTAATTTCTAAGTCATCCGTTCTGTACCAGAGACCAATGAGTCTATCCACATTGTTTTAATTACTATATATTATAATAATGTGAAGCTACTAATGTCCCACTTTGATTTTTATTTTGAATATATATATATATTTTTATTTTTAAGCCTGGCCTCCTTCCTAGTGTTTGTCCCTATGTCTACAGGGCTCAGTGATCAAGCAATAATTGAACAGAGCTTGTGCTCAATGAGCAAAGAGCTAGTAAAATCGATCATCTTCTGCCAATGGACCTGTGTGAGGATGAAGAAAGACATTCAAAATTCAGGTTTTGGTCAGAGCTTGCCCTCTCTGACTTTTTTGTGTGTCCGCAGCCTCGGCTAGTAATATGTTTCAAATATGACCATAATCTCAGGCTAGTACATCCATGCCCTTAGTCTTTCCCTACTCACTTGCTTCTGAAATATTTTTCTCTTTCATAAACAATGTCACTGGGCATGATCTCTGCCCTGTGCTCCAAATAAAGAGCTTCCTACCACAGCAGAAAAGATGCCACTTCCAGTCCCTACAACCTGCACTAACCTGGAAAAATTTCCCTGTCAATCAAACTGGGAGTGGGCTGTGGGGGAGGGAGTAGTGTGGGAGAGGCAGAAGCAACCACAGGCCAGAACATCGTATATGCACATCATTCTTATTGAAAATTCAGCCATTTTTCAAACCTAGTGTCTTCTTAGGTTGTTGTGTTTTTAGTACATTTTCAGAGTGCTGTTTTACTTATATTTATTTATCATTTATTTATTATTTTTAATGGTGATGGTGGAGCTGCAATTTTGTTCAGCTTTATAATTGTCATCTGTGGAAGAAAATTGCTTTCGTCTTGCTCTTTCCCTTGACATTTGCTTTGTGCTATTAGAAAGAAAAAAATATGAATCTAACCAGAAATGCTTTTTATAAGTAGATTTTTAAATAGCATTTTATTTTTTAAACACTGCAAATAGTGGCAAGTCTCATATTAATTACATTATTCGTTTGAAATTGTTTTAATTGTAAAAGTAATGACAACTTTTATCCTATTGTAGGAAATTTTAACCTCACAAGTAAGTCCCTACACAGACAGAATCTTTCCTAGAGAAATTTTCATTCATATATTTGGTGTAAAAAGTACCATCGATTTGATACATACCTCAGGTTATCATTTATTTTAGTTTTGCTGAAGAATTTTCAGTTGCAGTATTTTTCTTCCTAGTTCTTGAATCAACTATACTTGTTCATGATTTAATTTTTTCTCACCTGTCTTATTTATATTCTTTAGCAATTCTTCTCTCAGTCATAGATCATTGATGGGCACAGTCCCTACAAGCATTTACATTTTGAGGCACTGTTGACTTACATAATATTGTGCTTGTTTTATTCTCTAATTATGAGAATGAGAATGTTTGTCCTGAAAAATTAGTGTCTCTCTCTTTAGCTTTTATTACTTAGCAAATGAAGTTGAAATAACATAATTCTATTACATGTAAAGTAGGATACGATATTGATTACGAATATTATTTTCGTATTCAGGCAAAATTAAGTCCAAATCCAAAACTTCATCTCTTCTTTGATCTACAAAAAATTTTAACCTCCCCAAAGTTTAGTTTCTTTTGTAAAATGGGGCTGATCCTACAGAACTTAAGGTTTAAGTGAAATAATACGTAGCACTGTTACGGCACAAAAAGATTCAACATAATTAGCTTTTATTGTTTCTACAATCATTTTCCTGAGAGCACTATCTATCCCAGGGTGAATCCATCTCACCCTATTATCTGGTACATTAAGAATTGGAGGCACTGAATGGGACCACACTTGTGTGATTCAGAGAATGATTTACACATGGTAGAAAGAATCCAAAAACATTTCAAATAGACACAGTCATTGCATCTATGAATTAGGTGTAGGTGGTGTGGTGTGGCCAGAGTCAACTCTTAATTATTTCCTAGGTGACTGTGTAGTTCTTTTTCAGGCTAGAGTCTCTTCAACACTGCAACATATAGAAACATTCCATTCAGAATTATAATTCTTTGTTGGGAGCATGGTTGTAAATATTTATCTTATTTTGTATTGGTGACCCTATAATGGGATAATGGAAAGTGAACATAAGATTCCCCAAAAGTTAAATTAGCCAAAACAGATATCTTGTATATTTAGAGTTTTTCCTAAAATTTTGTATAAAGATACAGGAACAGAATTGGTCTGCCTTAGAAATCAGAAGCTATAAATGCAATGCAAAAAGAGCTGCTTATTTCTTTTTCCTTTTGTATTTTATTTTTTAAATTAAATTTATTGGGGTGACATTGGTTAATAAAAGTATAAGTGTTTTAAGTGTATAATTCAATAATACATGTATATTGCATTGTGTGTTCACCATCTGAAGTCAAATCTCCTTCCATCATCATGTGTTTGACCCCCTTTACCCTTATCTACCTCCTCACTTTCCCCCTTTCTCTCTGGTAACTACTAAACTATTGTCTGTGTCTATGAGTTTTTGTTTGTTTTGTTTGTTTGTTGCTTTCAGTTTTATATCCCATATATGAGTAAAATTATATGGTTCTCAACATTTTCTGTCTGACTTATTTTGCTTAGCATGATTACCTCGAGATCCATCCATGTTGTTGCAAATGGCAGTATGTCATTTCTTCTGGCTGAGTAATATTCCATTGTATATATGTACCACACCTTTATCCAATCACCTATGAAAGAGCACTTTGTTTTTTTCCATGTCTTGGCCACTGTGAATAATGCTGAAATGAACATCAGGGTACATATGTTTTTACAAACAAGTGTTTTCAAATTTTAGGGTAGATACCAGAAGAGGGATTGCTGGGTCATATGATAATTCTATTCTTAATTTTTGAGGAACCTCCATACTGTCTCCATAGTGGCTGTACCTATTTATATTCCCACCAGTAGTGTATGAGTGTTCCTTTTGCCTCACAACCTCTCCAACACTTGTTGTTATATTTCATGCTGATAATAGCCATTCTTATAGGTATGAGGTGGTATCTCATAGTGGTTTTGATTTGCATTTCCTTGATAGCTAGTGAAATTGAGCATCTTCTCATATATCTGTTGGCCATTTGTATTTCTTCTTGGGAGAAGTGTCTGTTCAGGTCCTTTCTCATTTTTTTAATTGAATGTTTGCTTTTTGTTGTTGAGTTGTATGAGTTCTTTATATATTTTGAAATTTGGCTTTATGGGAGGCATTATTTACAAATATCTTTCCCATTCAGTTGGTTGCCTCTTTGTTTTATTGATGGTTTCTTTTGTTGTGCAGAAGCTTTTTAGTTTGATATAGTTCCATTCATTTATTTTTGCTTTCACTTCCCTTGCCTTTGAGGTCAAATTCATAAAGTTCTCTCTAAATCTAAGGTTCATGAGTTTAGTACTTATGTTTTCTTCTATGAAATTTAGTGTTTCAGTTGTTATATTTAGTTCTCTGACCCATTTTTAGTTAATGTTGGTGTTTGGTGACAGATAGAAGTCTAGTTTCATTCTTTTGCATATAGCTTTCCAATTATCCTAGCACCATTTATTGAAGAGGCTTTCTTTCATCTATGGTATGTTTTGGCTCCTTTGTCCAAAATTATTTGCCCTTATATACGGGGGTTTATTTCTGGACTCTCAACTCCATTCCATTGGTCTCTATGTCTGTTTTACTGCCAATACCATGCTGTTTTGGTTATTGTCGCTTTGTAGTATAATTTGAAGTCAGGCAGTGATTTAAATACCTCTGGCCTTGTTCCTTTTTCCCAGGCTTGCTTTGGTTATTTGGGGTCTTTTGTGATTCCATAAAAATCTGATGATTTTTTTGTTTTATTTATTTTAAAAATGCCATTGGGGTTTTGATGGGGATTGCACAAAATCTACATATCACTTTGAATGTTATGGCCATTTTAGCTATGTTGATTCTTCCAGTTCATGAACATGGAATATCTTTTCATTTCTTTGTGTCTTCTTCAATTTCTTTTAATAATGTAGTTTTCAGTGTAGAGTTCCTTTGCATCCTTTGTTAAGTTTATTCCTAGGTATTTTATTCTTTTTGTTGAAATTGCAAAAAGAATCTTTTTTTCATTTCTTTTCCTGAAATTTCATTGTTAGTATATAGGAACAAAGTGGACTTTTGTGCATTGATTTTGTATCCTGCAATTTTATTTGTTTATTGTTTCTAATAGCTTTTTAGTGGAATCTTAAGGATTTTCTATATGAAAAAAATCATGTCATTTGCAAATAATGACAATTTGACCATTTCATTCTCCACGAAGAACTGCTTATTTTCATCTTCTCTATTTGTGAGACATACGAGACCTCCACACAGAGTGAGGTATAGAAAGAAAACATACTAAAAATGTCTTTATATCCTTGATTCGCCAGTGCCCAAAGTTGGTATCCCCTTTAATTTTTCAATTACATGAATGCACAAATTTTTATTCATTCTTTTGTGATTTGTGTTTTATTTAAATTAGTTGTAAATAAAAGAATGCTGTTCAAAACATCAGTGCACTTGTCATTTATCTAACAAATGCTTGTCATTTTGCTAGAATCTGAGGATAGAAAAATAAAGTGCATATCTTTTTCCCTAAGAGATTACATTTTATTTAAAATAATTAATTTTGGACTTTGCTACTATTTGGGAAAGTACAATGAAGTATTATCTTTAAAAAGTGTTTATATTTGTTTTAGATTACTATGGGATTAACAAGCTCAAAATTTAAAAACAGGGAGTTGAAATAAAGATGTGTTGATGAATAGTCAGCTAAACACATAAAGAATAAAACAAAAATGCATAAAGGATAAACAAAAATATAGGGAGGATAAAACAAACGAACAACAACAATGACAAAAGAAACATAAACTACCAATGAGAGAATGTTTAATTCTAAAAAATATTTACAATTATTTTATGCTTTATGTTAACAAAAAAATAATTTTTAAAGGCAAAGCAATTCTGACAGGAATTAGTTGGGCAAGAAAGCTTTAATAAGTTTAAAAGAATTCTGGTGAAATGAAATGCATTGTTGTTATTCAGATGAATTGGGCTATTTTTTTTTTTTTTTTAAATCTTGTGCCTAATATCTTTCCTTATCTATTAAAGGTTGTCAAACACATGAACCAATCTTTCCTGTCACAGGTGCATTACAGAACGCAGGCTGGGCAATAGTATATGGCTCAAGCAAGAACAATAAAACATTTATTTATTTGTTTTTAGACATTGAAGTGGAACTTGGGACAGAGAAAGAGGGTCGTGCCCCCTTCACCAAGGTTTTTCACTGTAAGCAGAAGTGTAGACTATTTGGAGTGTTAAGCAGGGGGCAAAATTATCTTCACAAGAAAAGATCATGCAATATTATGCAAAGAAAAAGAAGACCAGGAAAGCAGAGAGGCACTTTCTTGATATCATTTGATTCCCTAAATCTAACTATTCCTTAGATTTTTCAACTACATAAATCAATACATTCCCATGTTAGTTTAGCCAATTTGAATTGGATTTATGCCACTGGAAGCTCAGATACTAACAAATAAATCATTTTGTCTTTGCCATAGAGCATGCAACACATCCAGGAACAATTTTAAGGAAAACACTCATTGGAAAGGATATCTTTTGACCTGGAGCATATTTGTATGTCGAATACTCTGTAAAGTGTTTTAAAACGTGCCAGATTATCTAGGATATGTTACCAAAGGTTCTCTCATCTTACTTAGCTGATAGACACTTAGTGAATTATTAGTTTTGATTTTTCAAAACAGTTTCCAGGGGAGTAGTCTGTTGGTATTTCTTTCAAAGCATTTCAAACCACTGTTTGATTAATCTCAATTCCATGTTGTAAAAATAAACATTTGGCAGTTTTTTAAGTCATACGTTGTTTTTCTACACATTCTGCCCAAAACTATACATTGCCATTCAAGTTTAGAGAATAT
>NW_011888783.1:1263582-1294323 GCF_000151845.1 Pteropus vampyrus | reverse complement strand
TATATTTATGTGTAATATACTATTGAGTTTTATTATCAACAAATTTTTCTTAAAATGCTAGATGTATTTTAAATATTTCTTCACTCTCAATGCTGTTTTTACATCTGTACTTTTCATAAATATACATATACATATACATATACATATATACGTATACACACATGCATACATTACAGTGTGTTAAATTTTTTACAGAAAACATTTATTAGGTTTCTCTTTTAAATATCATTTATTCATTCTATCTTCTGTTTATTAATAAGTGTAGATATATAAAACTGGTAATAAGTATTACATTAAATTGGTTAATTTAGGTGAAAAGGATAGTAGATGCATGTACACATGCATACAAAATAATATAAATACGTTAAAAAAATATATAATTTATTTCAGGCCTAAAACCTCACTTTAATGCAAAATAGTCATACTAGTACTGTAGAAAGCTATATCTATTTGTCTGACATAATTTAAATCAAAAGCACACAATGACTAATAATAATAAAATGCCATAGAACACAAACTGTATCTGTTAAGGTGTCCTCCATGAAGAAAAAAAGCTACTATTATTTTACTTGCATTTTCTCTTTATTAGTTTAGCCTAAAAATAGCCATTGACTTGTTTTTCATTATGTGCAAAGTCAAAGTGAACTGCCGATTTTGCAGGTGAAATGAATAGATGCTTTGCTCAAAAATACTCTGGCAATCAGCCACACATTCTGCCAAACCAGCATGCTGACCACCTACTTGGCTTGAGTCAGATGGCTATTTGGAAAGCTTTTAGTCGTTATCTTTTTATGTGATGTAACTGCCCACTTTTCAGCATGACTCATTTATCATTTTATGCCAAAGAACTGAATTATCTTGTATTTTTTCTTGTTATCTTCCTGGAGAGTCTGACATGACTTTAATGTCAGTGTATTTCTTACTAGAAAAGAACATATGCGATATTTTGAAAACTGGCTGAACTTGACAGCACTCGAATTGACACTCAGAATATGTAATTTTCTAACATTGCCTTGTGGGATGTACGTGTGTTTACTTTTAGGGTCTGGAAACTTAAAGGTTTCTATATAACACCTCCTAAGATTGCTTTTAAGATTCTTCAAAATAAAATACAGAAAACCTTAGGTCCATCTGGAGCTATTGGATATGGAAAAACTTTATTTAACACAGTTACTATAAGCACTGTAAAGGCATATTCTTAGCAGTGTTAAATAAACCCCAATAATTACTATTAATATTACATGGAAATTTTAAAACTGATAATCCAGTTATTAATATCAAGGAAAATAAAGTAAGAGCAGAAATAGGTTTATATTATGAAAAGGCACAGAGTGCTGAGTAGAAATACCATGATAATGTAAGTTACTCATAGAGAGACAGTGTCTTCTACTTTGCCACTATAGTGCACTCACCCTGTTTTTTCTCCTGCCATCCTACTACTCTTTCTTCTAACAGCATCTTTTTCTTTTTGTAAACTATGGTAACTATATTACCTTCATTAGCCAACAAGAGACCAAACACCAAACTCAAAGCATTATTCAGTATTTCTTTGCTAGTACCAGGTACAAAGATCACATTGAGAAGATTGATATGGATGAAAAGAAATAACCAGCAGATGTGTGGAAAATACACCTGTTGATGTAAATAACACTTGAGTCAAGAAATCTGCTCCAAGAAATTTGGAGGGCAGAAGTCAAAGAATCAGTCTCAAGATCTATGTTTGTGAGGACACAGTGGGTATCCAAAAGTTCAGGCAGTTCTTTTACCCAATTGTAGATAAAAAGTATTTTCAGATCAACATAAAACCTATCCCTTGATTTTTTTAAATTAAAGTCACTGTGGACTTAATTATCCTTCTCACAATCTGTAATTTGAAAGATATCCAATGTCTTTCATGGCATCTTATGTATGAAACCAATAATATGTGTGTATTGAATAAGAAAGTGCATTAGATGGAAAGAAAAGGAATGTCTGCTTGGCTTCTAACCTTAGTTTTTGTTCTTACTACTCACATGACTATTTGGACAAATAATCTAGCCTAATTTTTAATATATGCTTTGGTAACAAAGATTTTAATACCCGACTCATAGGGTTGATAAGATGATTAATGAGATAATTATAAAAAGTGCTTGACATACTACCTGGCTTATAATAAATACTTAGTGAGTATTATTTATTTAATTATTTAAAAATAAAACTTTATTAATTTAATTAATGATAATGTTAATATCAATGTTAATGTTAATGTTTTTCTCCTGGTTTTCTAAGATATAATTGTTTTTCTCAACTTATTCATGTTTGCCTAACATGAATATACAAGGAAGGTTAGTAGAAAGAAAAGTTCTATGAACTCATAGAATTGTGGTTTAGACCAAAATTTAACATGAAAAAAAATGAGAATTTTTACTTTAATAATTTGAGGAATTTTGAATATGAAGAATCTATAAATTCTTTATAAATTTAAGTTGGTAATTATAATGGAAGTGATTAAAGTATATATATAGGCATATTATGTGAATATCAATAGCTGGAACTTGTAGGAAGGTGTGTGATCAATGAAAACTTTATCAGTGGCATTAGGGAAATGTTTGTAAATGGGAAGAAAGAAAAAGATATAAATGCACTAGATGCTCTTAAAGATCAGGTGGTTCAATACTTATCAAGTAGAATTTTGCAATGCACAGAATGTCCAATTGAGACAAAATAAAATTCCTTCAGTGATTTTTTATAACACTGTTGAATTATACTTACAACAAAATGTAATAGCTAAGATTATGATCATAAACAATTTGAAATTAGAAAGGAGTGAGATTCTAAAAGGAATGGTACAGATGAGTTGGAAAATGAAGTTGTAATGATGTACACATTAGCAAGTCAGGTTTCTCTGGTATCATTTTCATTCCTATCCATAGCCTCAGTCCATAGATGATTATTCAATAGATCATCATACCTTGGCTCCATATCCTTGGACCTTCAGCTTCTAGGTGTATCTACAAAGCACATACATGCATGCGTGTGTACACACACACACACACACACACACACACACACACACACAGAGTTAAAACAATCAAGTCTGGGACTCATTTTACCCACTGTTATATAAACTCTGAGGTTAAATTATAAAAGAGAAATAAATTTTATAAAGTAAATGGACAGCATTTTTTAAATTGTTTGCCTTTGTTTCTACTGATCAACTTTACTTCTTGGTAGTGTCATAAGGTAATGCAGAATTCAAAAGTATTCCCTGACCTCTTTACCGGGTTGAATATAATTGAGATATTTTCCGTAATAACCAAGGAATAAATTTTTCATATAAGTTCTCCCATTACTCTATACTGTCCCTCCCCACTTGTCAAGAAACAAACAGTCCAGACTACATTTTCCAATATATCAGTAGGTGGTCAGAGAGCATAAAATTCCCATGAAGCCATTCCTATAATCATGGCATTGGCAAACTTGCTTCTAGAAACCATTAAACTCATATCATAAATCCGGCCATAGAAAATCTATATGGGAATTGATGGGACACAGAGAATGAATTATGTATCTCAGAACTGCTGAATGGCAAAGAAAGAAAGCTAACTCAGACACATACTGTATAGAGGAGAAATATATATTTTTATGGTAGCTCTATATTCTCAATGGTAAGTAACTGAAATTGTCACAGAATATGAATGACTGTGTAATGTTATAGTTTAATCAATTTGAAACAAGCATTTGAATTCATAATTATAGAAACATCTGCATTTTTGATTTGGGCAAAAAGTATATAGTAATTTTATAGATATATATTATTGGAAATGCACCAAGTATAAAAATATTTGCATTGGATACAACTAATTAAAGTTATTGCCATTGAAGCTCAGAAATAAAGCTTGGCTTTTAATTATGGTGAGCTCTGATCAGTTCAGCTAGTGAGTTTTAGTTAGAAAAAAATGAATATTTAATCATAGGTGCGAATACACATTTAGATTAATATTAAAATTGTAATTAATAGTCTCACAGTGCAAATGATGCTTATGATCCCCTTTTAAATGTTCAGAAAGTACGTATTTTAGAAAAAGCATGTATCTACTTATTATAAAGAAATTTTCTAAATTAAAGTACATATTTTATGTAAAATTAATATTGGAATTAGAGGTCCTGATGAAAGAATTAGCCTGAGGAACAAGCAGATCACTTTTAGAATGCCTTGAGACCTGTAAAGTTAATTTCAATTATTCAATATATTTTAATTGTGTACCTTTTGTGAACATGCCAGGAAGCCATTTAAAGAGGCTTTATTCTGACAGATAGGAACGTTTGCCTACAAAATATTGTTTAAGCAGAGTTAGAAATTCCCAAGCTTTCACAAACAGTAGAACTTTTCTGCTAGTGAATTGATACATCCTTAGAGAGAGGAAGGAGAAAATCATTTTACTAGTCATTTTAAATGAAGTAATTCAGATTCTTGAAGTACTGATGAAAAAAGAAAAAAAAAACACATTTATTTGACCATTAGAGCCTAAAGAATAAGACAAGTGTTATTTAGAAGACATCCAGTAACCCATAGGAGATGAACTTTATCTAGTTAAATTGAGCCAGTTTCTATTATTGGGAAGAAAGGGGAGAACTTAAAAAAAAATTGTTTTGTTCTAGAAGCAGAGATAATTTAGTAAAATAAGTGAAACCAATACTGATTACATGTTTAAAATTACTGTCAAACAATCAATATGTATGGTATGACTGTAACACACTTTTCTTTGTGTAAGAATGTGACTATTTTTAAATTTTCAAGGATTTTAAGAGTTAGAAATTAAAGTAAAAAAAAAAAAAAACTAGCTTAACTGTGTTCTCTCCTTTATACTATATAGCTTATAAAGCTGCTT
Source organism: Pteropus vampyrus (assembly GCF_000151845.1). Taxonomy (NCBI): domain Eukaryota; kingdom Metazoa; phylum Chordata; class Mammalia; order Chiroptera; family Pteropodidae; genus Pteropus; species Pteropus vampyrus. The sequence continues at coordinate 1,289,452 of NW_011888783.1, read as the reverse complement.
TCTCCCCACCATGACATATTCTACTTTTCAAATTCAAGTAGATGACCAGAACACTTATCTAATTGTCTCTACAATGAACTATAGAGCATAGAACCTAATACACCCCATAGGCTTTCTTTTTAAATTTTATCTAGTGGCATCTACTTTTATGTCATCTTACGAAGGCAGGGTTTTTTTTTTTTCTTTCTTTCTTTCTCTTTTTCTGGAAATAGGTCATGTAAAAGGTATAAAACTAGAATTGTAAAAGGATAAGAGAAGTATCTTTAAAGGAGATAAAATTAAAAGGTAGGAGTCTGTTAGAAATAAATAAGAATAAAATGAAAAGTATTTAGATGCAATGCCACTGAGATAGAAGGAAGCTTTGAGGTGAAATTTTAGGCATCCTGTGTACACACAGGTCAGAGGCCCCAGCAAGAGAGATCATTTTAATCCCTTAGCACCCTCGGTGTATCCTTCACCTAAGAGTTCTTTCTCTCTTGCTCAGAAAACATTATCTTTCCCTCAAAGCATATGCTTATTACTATAAATTGACCAGTTACTGAAATATATTATAATCAGACATCATTTGCAGCTAAATTCATGTGATGAATAGTACACAAAAAAAAGTAAAATGGGCTTTCTTGATCATAAGCTGATTAAATAACAACTTAATGGTTATCAGTTAATAAAAACACAAAGTGTTTGCTTATTTCCCTGGGACTAGGTCCAAGTCAAGGAATAGCATCGTTTATAGACTTGAAAGCATTATGCTTAGTGAAATAATTCAGAGAAAGACAAATATTGTATGATATCATTTTTATGTGGAATCTAAAAAAAATAAAACAAATAAAATAAACACCTACCAACCAACAAACAAAAAAACTCACACAAACACACAAAAAAACAAAGTTGTAGATAACAAGAACAGATTGGTGGTTGCCAGAGTTGGGATAGTAGGTGGATTTAATGGGAAAGGTGGTCAAAAGGTACAAACTTCCAGTTATAAAATAAGTAAGTCTTGGTGATGTAATGTATAGCATGGTGACTATACTTAATAGTACTATATTGGATATTGGATATTTAAAAGTCGCTAAGAATAGATCTTAAAATTTTTAATCACAAGAAATAAATTGTAATTATATGTGGTGATGAATGTTAACTAGATTTATGTGGTGATAATGTTGCAATACATACATGAATATATATACATATATCAAGTCATCATGTTGGCTACCTGAGACTAATAGAATGTCAATTATATCTCAATTTTAGGAAAACTAGTGTTGATTGATGTCACCCAGTTCATAAAAAATATCTTTAAAAACTTCTTTAAAAATTCTTTCAATTTTGAATTTTAGAGAAGTTATAACTGTTATTTATTAAAAGGAAAATAATCTATGAATTTGAGTAGACTGTTTGTAGTTTCCTAAAGTTAGTATTAATCATGGTTTAGTTATTATCAGTTATCATTACAATTGGTTTCTGTATTAATACAAAAATATATGGTATCATGGTTCAGAGACTTCCAGATGGGGCTATGGTTATATTCTTGATATTTTAAGAAGTATTTGAAAAAATATATATATACATGTACACATATTCACATACATAGGTACTACACATATATACATATAGTTGTATATTTAACTTTTTGTTTTGAAGTCATTTGCTTTTAATGAAACATGTTTTTATAATTTACAATTAAGACATATTTTCAGAAAAAGACAATTTCTTAAATTAGTCTTCCTCAAACTTGGAATTGAGATCTAATAGTGAGAATCCAAAATGTTTCTTTTAAATGTGAATTAAATATTATCTAGGTTACTAAACACTTGTGAGATGGAAAAGTAGAATAAAGGAAAGAGCAGGGGTTTTAGAGACAAGAACTAGATTAAAATCGTGATTTGCCACCTAATGAAAATAGATGTTAGTTTCAGTTTTCTCAACTATTAAAAGCGAATGGTAATATATAACCACTTAAATAAGAGAATTGATATGCTACACATTTTTGTCGTCTTTCTTCAATTTCTAATTCTTTATCATTAGAGAAATGGCAAGATTTATATCCATGAGTCGCTGAGGAGTCTTGAGAGGAGTCAGTAACTCTTCATTCTTTGTTCTAGTTTGTGTCCCATTTTTGCTGCTTAGGCTGATTGTACTGTTTATATGCTTAGGTCAGAATGCTTTCAAGCTTGTGGTCTGCACTTGCTCAGGCTTCAGGATCCAGAAAGATAGCTGGCCTGACATCCTTTTTATTTGAAATGGCTGTGATCAAATGCCTGCAAATGTTTGTGAATCCTTTCTATTCTATACTATTCCATTTAAGTTATAATTTTATGTTCCTAGAAGAGGAAGAAAAACTGTCTAGTTTGACTCTTTCTCTCCACCCTAATGTTCTTCTTTAATGATAGTTTAATCTTTCATTGTTAATACTCCCTCTTCAATAGAATCATCTGCTGATGGAGATAGAATTGGCCAAATCTATAATTTTCTGCATGGGTCCCAGATGTAATGAAACCAGTGACTTCATTTCCAAATAAACCCCTTCCTTATGTTATTTCAAAGAGAAATTATATACATAGCCATACATATATATACCATGTTTGCTAACAAACATTGAGACTGATGTAAGAAATTTAAACATGAATGAATATGGACAAGGTTCAAGTATCTTTATTTTACATTTTCATTATAATTATTTGAAAAAATCCTTAGAGATATGTTGCTAAACATGCCTTTAAATAGAATATGAGTGCATTTTTTGCTGAAACATTTGTGCTTTGCTTAATTTTCATAAACCTCACAAGTGTGAGGAGGACAGGCTGGAAAGCTCTGGTGGCAGGTGCTTTGCCACCTGCCTCACTGTAATATATGGCTACCAATAAAGTTAATGCTTTCCTCACTCACTGATCACCATTCACAGAATGACTGAAGCTTTGGATGTGGTACAGTATTTAAGGGGGTGGCATTTCAGATTCATGAATGCTTATTCTGAGAATCTAACAGTTTTTGAAATTACCATTTTTCAGTCCTTATATATCAGAAGGAAGACATATTTCTCTGTGGGTTATGGCAATCATATAAATATATTGCATTAAAATAATATATCTGCATTATCTATGCCTTGATTATACACACATATACACACATGTGTGCATGCACACATGGTATAATTTGTCAGACACCGTTTGTGTGGCTTATAACATATCAGTGAATAATAGTAAAAATAATTACAGTGACTTAATTAATTTTACTTAGAATAGCTGTCATTTCATACTCAATTTAATAATCCTCATTTTATATTTGAGAACACTAACTCAGAAGAACACTAAGAAGCTGAAGCCAGATCAGATGGTAAATGGCAGAGTTGTGATTATATTTGATTCTAAAACCTGACAATTAACTGCTGCATTAAATTATAAAAAATAGATTTACATAAATCAAACTAATCTTGAGTTATTTAAACTTTCCTAACTTAAGGTTTCTTATCCATAAATTGAGGGGGGTAAGTATTTACATTGCTGAATTATTCTGAAAATATGAAACTATATGCAAATTTGTTAGCACAATAGAATGTCCAATATATTTTAGCCATTATTTTTTCTCTTTGGATTCTAAGCTACCACCACAGATGGCAAACAGATTTCATCTTGAGTGCTAACCTATATCATTAGTAGTTTCTGTGATGACCATTTGAGCCTTCTGTACAGGCAAGAGTATACTGAGAAAGTATTAAGGCTTTCTATGATCAGAGATAAAGGAAGATATTTTTCAGTTCTCTGGTAAAGGCTAAGATCTATGAAGGTAAATTCAATTTGTTATTGTGCCTGTTGTGCTTTGAATTCCACACTCTTAGCTTTGGGACCTTTAAAAATTTAATGACTTCCCTGCACCCTTTTTCTCTCACGGATAAAAGGAGATGAAAATAGTACTGATTTCATAGGGTTATTACTAAGGTTAAATGAGATGACAGACATAAAGTTACAGGTTGAAGACACATATTTTATTTTATTATCTCCCAAATTGCAGTAAAAATTCAGCACATTGGAAGCACAAACTGGAAAGCACAAAGAGCAGAAAAGACCATAGCAGTTTAGTATATTGGAAAGTCAAGGGGTAAGTTGTAACTGATCAGAAATTTTGAATACTGAATCTGTGGGTGATACAGTTGAAAACCCAGGGAAAACAACACCTCATGTTTATTTACTGGGTTCTCCCTGAGGAGCTAAGATATTTTCAGATAGCTCTGCTAAAGGATGTGAATTAGAACTAAACAATAAGGTAATTATGTAAAATCTTCTGTTTATTAGCAAAGTATCGAACGTCATTTAGTGCAACATCAGAAGAGAGGAGCACTAGAAGGTGTAAAATAGAGGATTTCTGGATTGAGGAACCCTGAGGTTAATAGGTAACAGGAGAAAAGTATGGAAAACAGAGAGACTAAGTGAATATATACCTTCTAAATGTTGAGACTTTCAACATTATTCTCCTACTTGGCTCTCAGATCTCCACAGACAGAACAGAGTATGGATCGTTCTTCTCTAGAGAATCTGATATTGGGGTTTTCCCAGCGAAAAAAATCCAGCCAGTTCATCCTTGGTGAAGCCTACAGAAAACCAGCTTATTCAGAATTTTCAATAAGATTCTTAGTGATTCACTCTGAAACATGAACACAAAGCTAGAGATCACCAGACTTTTGATCAAAGTTTTGATCATAAAAGATATAGAAAAAGTGTCATAGTCAGGAAAGACATTTCGACAGTAAGAAGAAAATTCAGAACTATAACTAATATCCTCAAAAAAAAAATGCTGCAGTTAGAATAAAACTGAATATTAAAAAAGTGAATTGTTCAGAGAACAAAATTGCTTTTGGATATTAAAATTATACCAAGCAACAACAAAAAACTGCATAAAGTTTAGAAGTTGAGAAAATATTCTATAAAATAGAGCAATAAGAAAAAAGACTGTAACACAGAAGTTCAGGGAAATAAAATTAAAACTCTAATCCAGATGACCTAGTATCTGAATAAAATCACTTGCAAAAGAATAAAAGAGAACCTAAGAACAAGAAATTATCAAAGAAATAATTTAAGAAGTTATTTCATAACTGAAAAATGGAGTATCCAGATTTTAAAAGTTCACTCAACACAAAATATTTTTAATTGACTGAATATCTTATATACCTGAGTATATTGAGCAATTTAAATAAATTGTGCAGCTTTCAGTCATATTAATGATGATTTTATAAAAAAGTGAGAAAAACAAATTTTTATTTCCAGTGAAAATAATGTGTTTTTTTTTATGAATCACTTATAAATAACATTTATATAGTCATAATAATATAAGTATGGAGCATTAAAATAAACAAAATGCTGATATAATTATATTAGGAATTTGGGCAGAGTCAGGGACCCAATACAACTATTTGAAACCTTAAATTGTTGGTACTTATGCTTTTAAGTGAGATGCAATATATAATTGCTCATATTTCCTCTTCCTCAGAATGACAACTTTTAACTTCTTAGGTATTTATTTGTATTTATTTTCTTTTTTGAGAATTATATGCTTGTGCTTATACCGATGTCTCCTGACTTCAATGTTTAGCTTTAGCTAGGAAATTAACACTAGGATATGAAAATGTATCCCTGTTTACCTCCCACCTCTATAAATATAGGCAACCATTCCATCTTCCCAAATTCCTGATGCCAATATCATCATCATCTGATATTAGCATCATCATCATCTTCATCAACACCGTGAGCCAATACTCTTCAGTCAACAGGACATAAGAATAAGGGTATCTGAGAAGAGAGATATTGGACAGAAATAGAGGGAGCACAGCTAAATACAAGTGTGCAGACCAAGATTCCCAGAGGAAGTCCTGTTTTCGTTGAGAACTAAATGGGTAGGAGTTCTCCAACTGAGGATTGAAAAGATGAAATGCTGTGGAGGCAATATTACTTGCACAGAAGCTCCATTTGAGAAATTATAAAAATAAATAGAATATAAAATGAGGAAATGGAAGATATTATAGGGGAGGGCAGGACAGAAACCAGACCTTACAGAGTGTCATAAACCATTACCATCAGAAGTTGGGAAGTCGTTGAAGTAATACATAACAGGATACTAACTTTCTTACGAATACATTAAGAAAGTCTGAGCAGGGTATAAATAATAAATTAGAGAAAAGTATTGAGAAAATCAGAAGATTTTTTTAAAGAAATTCTATTGAGAGATGATTGTGGTCTCAGCTAGCATTACAGCATGAGAAGGGAAGTCAAACGATCGCTTTAAGGAGGACTCAATAGTACAGATTTCACTTGATGTGAATGCGCTTCAGGGAAGAGACAAAGGGGATGCAGAATGATTTCAGAGTTTCCGGCATAGACAGGTAGGTGGATTGGATGTTATTCACAGAATGAGAAATGCCATAGAAGGAACCTATTGGGGCCCTGGGCAAGGGCAAGGGAAAATGATGATTTTGGTTTAATTGCACTTTGTGTACAATGCTTCCAAGTAAAATTTGAATTTGTCCAATGGAAATGCCAGAAAAAGTTGTAAGCTATTGTATATATTTGGAGTCATCAGCATGTGGCGTATAATCAAAGCTGTAGAAGTATAGTACATTTCCCAAGGGTATTGTATGCAAGAGGGAAAAGAAACTGGGACAGAATGTTCTGGAACAAAATATTACAGCCAGCCTTATGAGGAACCTCAGGGGCTTGTGTCGAGCAGTATATCATGGTTTGAATGCATCACGGTTTGTTTAACTATTCATTTACTGAGGGAAATTTTGTTTGTTGACTATAAGAAGTGTTGCTTCTATGAACAAGTGAACAATTGTGTAAAAGTTTTTGTGTGGACATGTTTTTGTTTCTCTGGGATAAATGACTAGGAGCGCAATTGCCAGGCCATATGGGAAGTGTATGTTTAGTTTAGTTTTTTCTTTTTTGTTTTTAAATAAGCTGCCAAACTATTTTCTTTCAGTGATTCATTTAGGGTAGTAGCTTTTTTTTTTTTTTTTTTTTTGGCACTTGAAACATGTGGTACTTTCTCCTGGCCCCATGGTTTCAGATTAGAATTTCACTGTTATTCAAATTGTTTTTCCCCTACATGAAAGGTGTCAATTATTTTCTATTATTTTCCATTATTTTCCAGTTGTCAAAAAAGGCTAGTTTAATTCAAAAGGTATTTTTAAATGAAGAAGTAGTGTTCTGCTCATATTTGCTTTTAATCAGTATTGAAGTCTTTCAGCTTGGAAACTATACAAACTCATATGAGTTTAGAGCATTTTTATTTGGCTCCTTCATCACATATTCTAAAAATACAGCCAAAAATCTATACTAACTTACCATAAACATGCAAGCCTTTATCTTCTTGGCATAATGTAAAAAGCAGTCATCTCATGAGGCACTGTTGTTTTTTCATCTCAATGTTTTCTCAAGTGATAAACCAAAACTGTAACTTTTTCTCTGGCACTGAACTAACAGTGAATCACAGGAGAGAAAAACTTTAGGTGCTTATGACAAGAAGAGACATGAAATGGATTTGCTGACATCATTTAATGTTGCAAGAAATAATGTTACCATTAGTGGATTTTTAAAATTTATTTTTTGATATTTTTTCCTGAAACTGCTATCCGCCCATATGGTTAGGCCTTTACCACAAGCATATAGATATACAAATATACTAAAAGCATACACACATACAAATCTCAACGTTATTTTGTAATATCAAAAATCTTTATTTTCAAATCAACTGTGTCATCGGTTAAATAAAATTCAGCTATCTAAATAAGTAACCCATGGCTGTTTGAGATTGCTAAAATTAGGCAGGGAGGGATAGTTTAGTAAGTTCATAAACTTTGTGTTTAGGATCTGATTTCTTGGTTAATGATGAGGGAGAAAGTCAATAATATGCACTGAGTGCTTACTTTGCATCTGGTAATATTCAAAGAACTTTACAAACATCATTAATTTATCCCACTCAACAATTATATGATATATTACAGATGAAGAAACTGAGATAAAAATAAATTACATAATTCATTATCTGACCAAGGATGATCAAACTAATCAGTGGTATAGCTAGCAATTAAACCCAAATAGTCTGACTCAAGATCCCAGTTCTTAGCCCCTAAACCCCATAGCCTCTTTAAGAAATATGTAGGGACATCTATTGGGTCAATTAAAATTTGAAAATCTAAGTAAAATTAACTTTTATCCAACGATTAGAGAGTCAGTGATGGGGGAAAAAATGCTTGACTATTTCTTCACCTTGGCTAATTATTACAACATGGATTATGGCAATATGTCTTATAATTATTAAAATGTTCTTTCACCTTATGTTCCCACTGGCTTTCTTTGTTTTGAAGTGTTTGTATTGTAAAGTATAAGCTCTGAAGCAACTGAAATGACTCTGACCACAGTGAATAATGTTTTTATTTTAGTCTTTAAAAGGTCACTAAAGCCGAACAGCACTAAATTACATTGCGAAAATCACAATGTCTGTCAACACAATGCACTTTCACAGCTGGTTTTCTCAATCTGAGTTAGATTTGCATTTTGGAAATCATATTAAGGTACCAGTAAGGGGTAAATTGGGCTTCTTATTTTGTTTGAAAATTTTGGAACACAGAAAGAGTACTTTGGTTTTTAAGTATACTTTCAAAAATGCATTTAAAATTATTATAATCTTCAAAATATTTATCGATCAAAAACAAAATTACATTTTCAAATAGTAAAATATTTATTATTTATTTTACTCATAAGTTCTAATAAAAATAGCAAATAATAAAGTTTAAATTTTAACAACAAGTAAACCACACACACACACACACACACACATATGCACACACAAATGAAAACCACTTGATAGATTTTTTGTTTGTTTCTTTTTGAAGGGGAAGAAAATATCTCCTGTGCTTCTCTCACTTTCTGATTATCTTCTATCTAATCCTATACAGAGAGAGAAGCTCCTCCACGGTGAAAGAAATCAAGGCCAGTCATTATAATTATACAATGAAAGCAATTGGTATTTGGAAAAACTGATTTGTTGCCAATAGAAGAATGCCATAGGACTCCGTGCTCTTTTGTTTTGGAACAGCATATTGGCTTGCTTTGCTATTTAAAGTTTAAAGACTTTCAATCCAAATCCACGTTGTTTTGTTTGTTTGTTTGTTTTTAATTCTATTTCATTAGGGTTGAATGAGAGGATCAGGACCTCCGAAAACTTATTTAGTACTATACCATCTCGCTGTGATCCAGATCATAAACAGAAATCTATCAGAAACATGTCAAGTCTAGGTGACCAGAATTTAGGGTGCAACAAATGATACTACTTAAAGAATATCTGATATCCTGAGTTATCTGTTACCTTATATCAGTGTCTAAAATTCCCGCCATTAGATTTTCTGTTTGGTTACAGCATCTTCTTTAAAAAGAATGAAAGACAAACAAGAATGAGAATGTTAATATCACTACTATCACTAAAGTCAAGTATATTTTAAGGTATGATGGAAAAAAAAACACAACAACCTCAGCAACAAAATGATGCTGAGGAGGAAAGACTCAGCTCGGGTGGCACAAACTCTCCATGATATATATGCAGGCATAATACATGATAGGGTGGAGGTTAAATTAGTTGGAAATTCACATTTTTCTATTGGCAAAATAAAGTTATATAAAACAGTTATATTTCAACAGCTCTTTTTAGAGACTAAAATTTTCTTTATGACACACTGACTTATTGTTTTGATAATCATAGTAAATTGCCATACTTCTCAGGGTATAAGTATTAGTTTCAGAATTGGCTAAGAAAACCACATATTAATATATTGGATTATTATTTTTTTTTGGAAGGTGACCATTCGGCTAGACCATTGAGTATTGGAGAATGATGTTTTGATTAGGTGTCTTATTTCAGTTTCAAAAAGTTATAAACTGTGAAGTTTAAACTTGATAAGTATATCTCACCATAGATGTTTACCTAACAATTACAGGATAGTAGTTCATTTGGAAATAATGTCCACCCTTATTATTTTAAGGCTCAGTAAGGATATCAAAGTTACAATGAAACTACCAATTTTTAGCAAATTTAAATAAGCTCATTATGATTGTATTCTTCTTAAAACTTTACTGTCAGTATAGCTGGAAAATAATGGTACTGACATTAAGATTTGAGAAGATTAAGTGAATCAATTCCAAGTAAGTAATTGGAACTCTTTCTGGCACATAGTAAATCCTTAATAAATGTCACTTATTATTTTTGCATTCTTCTACATGTAAATTAAATATCATGTAAGTTCTACATATAAGTTAAATATCATAGCTCATGGTGAAAAGTACAAAGATAAAAGCATTGGAACTATATTCAAGAACAAAGTTCAATACTAACGCTGAAAGAACACCTTCATAAAGGTTATATATTCATTTCTGTACTAAATTCATTTATCATTAAGCAAATATGTGTGGAGAATTTATTTTGAGACAGTAAAATTCAAAAGTGATTTACGCTGGAGGGAGTAAGTATTTTTTATAATGAAGACAAATATTAAATTAATTTAACCTGCTTTTATATATGTATTAACTAAGTTCCTTGAGACAAAAACCACTAGGGAAAAACATGGATGGAAACTTTTCTCTTGAAAATGATATTAAGTGCTGAAAATTTCTGTTCCAGAAAATGGTAAATTCAAAAATAAAGTTACATTTCACTAGGAAATAAACGTCAAGTGGGAAGAAAAACTTAAATTTTTTTTCAATTACATGTTGTCTTTGCATTAATATTTATCTAAGACTATTCAGTAGCTTCCTCAGCATCAGCGAAAGATAAAGACTTATAATGTGTTCATCATGCTTATTTTCTCTCTCACTCTTGTATAATATGGGCCATATTAAATATGCAACTTTAAGTCTTCATTTGCTATGGAAATTGCAGGTCAAATCTGTCCCTACTTAACATTCTTGAAATAAACATTTTGGCAACTGTCCAATGATTACACAGTAACCTCACAGACTTGAACAGCAAACCAGTGTTATTTTAACTTAACACTTGTATCTGGTAGAATACAGTCAGTCATTAAAGGATGTTGAATATTTGAGAAATGTTGGATCTTATTTTGGTGGTATGAAAATACTACTAAACTTAAATAAATAAATGTAAAAAAAAAAAAAAAGACAACAATAAAGATGCAAAGGCCCAGAATGCCTTTAAAGAAAAAAGAAAAATAGAAAGAAAGAAAACTCAAATCATAACATAGTAAATGAAGAAAAATGGAATAGCAGTTAGGAGATTATTATGGGAATTATGATACCAAAAAAATACAATATTTTATGAAACAGCAGAAATGACAGTAAGCAAAGAGAAATGAAAGACTGTGTCTTCTAAATACCTGTCCTACCAAAATGAAATATTCATGCATGTATATTGAATTAGGTAGTTAAGTAACGCAAACAGAAAAGAGAAAGAAGAATCAACAATGAAACAGGCTATTAAAAGGCAGACAATTTCATTACTGGGAACATATAGACTGATTTGTTAAAAGAAGAAATGTACTTCCCCTTTTTTTGCTCTAAATTCCCTTACCACGTACCAGAACATTCACTGATGCCTAGCATTTTCTCTATGTGTTTTAGTTACATACTTGTGTGCCCATATAGTCTCCAGCCCACCATATGACTCTTACCCCACTATATGACTCTAAATCTCAGCAAATCCTGTGACAGTCTTAGCTTTTCATTTTAAAAGCTAAAAGGATAGCTAATGCCACTCTTTGACATGAGCAGTTGTTAGCATTTAACACATTTTTTTTCTTAGTACTTGGAGGCAAGAAAGATCATGGCTTGTCTATTGTACGTTTAGAGCTGAAAATGCTAAGTGTAAGGAACATCTGAGGGAAAAAAAAATGCTCTTGAGGCTTTTTTACATTGTCAGAAATACATTGATATCTCTGTAGCTTCTAGTCAAAAAAGCTATCAGCTATTTCTTTCTGCACTATTTGTAGAATATAGTTCACCAGCAGTTAAGATAATGCAATGCTTTTGAAAGTGGTCATAAAGTCCACCCCTTTCGAAGAGGATAAACACATTCTCGAAAGAGTATTAGATAATACTTGCATATTTCCATATTCTTCAAGATAACAAATCTTAAATTCAAAAAATGGAGGTTATCCAGAGTACGAAGAAGAAAGAAAATTCTTAAGTGGAAATAAACAGTAGCCTCTTGTCCAGAGCTGTTTTGTGAAAGCAGTTTTTTTTTTATTTGACTTTAAAATACATGTGACTTCTTTGTACAGTGTGTATCACAAGTAATTATAATAAAATATGAGGCTCTGAAAACATAAACATTTAAAAATGGTAGCTGTATACTTTACATTATAATTAATATATAACATTGAACTTATAATTTATAAATTTTCTTGAAAATATTAATCTGTGACTATTGCCACTAGATTGTTTACTGACATACTAGATTATATAACTTTTTTATGTTTTAGTGAAATTAACAGGTAAATAAAAGTAACTAAACTGTCACATTACATTTGTGTATTCACATTTAAATCAAAATTGTACTTTTATATGAAAAAGTAGGTTTCTGGTGGATACAATGTAAAATTCCAGAGCTGCTTCAAGCCAGAAAAGAATATTTAATATTTTTACAGAGATCTATTTTTTTATAGAATATTAAAATGCTTTCCAGCTAGATCTCAACTGTGGATTCATTCTTTTAGATAAAATGGCACAGAATAAAATATAATTTCAAAAGTTGTGTGCCTGTGTGCATGTGCATGCATGTGAGCAGGAGTTAGTGGAAGGACAATGGGCTCAGGGAAAGATTCACAGAGGCAGAAAAACTTTGAGGACACAAAGCAGAATATTGTGGTGTTATACACATAAGGAGAAAAGCCATTTCTGGTTAATCGGTAAGGAGTAGCCATAGCAATTTTCAGAATATGTTTGAGGAAACAACTTTCAATAACAATGCATAGATAAAGATACTTAAATAAAGTGGACTCCCATTAATTTAGGATCTTCTGTGGTGACTAAGAACAGTGGTAAGAGGAAATGACCACGCTGGTGCATGCTGCAGCACACAAGAAGAATGCAGACTTCATAGAAGAGGCTCATCAGAAACTAAAATTACAAGAAAGGAAAACTAATGCAAATAAATATTAAAAGATCCATTAAAAAATTCCAATACAGGGAGGTTTTGTAAATTATTACCAATATAACTATATCCTTTAGAGCTTGCTATATTCTTGTCCTTAATTGGATATCATTTCTATTCTACTATATTTTTTTAGTGATCCTAATGCAATTATTATAATTTCTATTGTAAAGTTCTTCTTTAAATTAAGAATACCTCATTGCACAAGATGTATTATAGATATACAGCTAAATGTAGCACATCTTGTCTACAAAGGTATATGTCTCTGAATGGACTTTGTGTTCTACTCTTGTGTTCCTGTCTTTTGTGTTTATGTTCTACTCCTCACATTTTATTGCTGGCCCCAATTATCACATAAATTGTTACTCTCAAGCCTCATTGCTCCTATGAGTACTCAGTATCCCGATGTTCCTTCTCCCTAGCCCATCTCTCTTAAAACTACTATAGGAGTCATATGTATTTTCCATTGTCTCTCCTGCAATCTAGTCACCATACTGCAGCCACAGTGTACTCTTTAAAACATAAAACTAAACTTATTAAAATATTTAGAATAAAATCTAAACACCTTATTCTTAAAACAAAATTATAACATTTTTATCAGGTACTTATATTTCGTTTGCTTATTATTGCTACATCATTCCTACAGTCTAAAAGAGAAGTCAATTCACTTGAAAATAGGGTTTATAAACCTCATCAGGGCATAAGTTTTATGGCTCCAATCTCATATCCATCATTATGGAGGGTTCAATCACTTAAGACTTCTGCTCTCCCATCTGTAACATGTCAATAATGTAGTAATAGCTTGATATAAATATCAAATTTGTAAATGTAAATATAAATATAAAGATCTATGTATAAAAATGATACATTTATATATGTAAAGAGTATAAATGTAAAGTCAGATATATAAAACTATTTTGAAATTAAATTTGTTCCACAGATGTTAGTATACTACAGATTATCATGACTAGATTGAAAGTAAAACTAAGATTGTGCTAAAGGAAGCTATTAACATATTCTGGTCTTATAACTAGGTTATAAACAAATCTTACTGCTAGATTGGTGGCGTACATATTGAGTTTTTACAAAAAAAAAAAAAAAAATTAAAGGAAATAAACCTAAATCTTCCAGAATTTGAGAGTTTCGGATTACAGATTTTGGTTGTAATTCATGTTGCCCAACAATATTTTACAGTGTGATTCGAAGAATTATTTTCTCAAATCTCTCACCACTGCCAAATGTGGTTCACATAGGCAGTTAACACCTATGTGGCCCCAGTCTGCTGAAAAGTCATTAGAAACAGGCTCCAGACAGTCAAAGCACTGAGAGGTGGATGCAATGCATGCATAACTTCCTTTTGTATACTTACCAGGACCAATGCTAAGTTAAATCTTTGTAATAAAAATATAAAAAATAGAAATTACACTGAATGCTTATAAAAACCTCATGACATAGGTGAGTAATAGCGTGATTTTGAAGAAAAAAATTGGAGAGTCGATGTAACTGGCACAAGAGTCACATACTGAGTAATAAGCAATATTGAAATAGCACATATAATGCAAATTGGCGATTAATGCAATCCTTAGCTTATTTTACAGAGACGACACCACACATGTGCCACCCCTATCCTCAAGATTACCCTGGAAACAAGAATCTTCAGTCTGTGGAGCTCAAATAACAGAAGGGTGGCCAGCAGAGCCCTTTACAGAGCGAGAGGTCCTTCAGTAAGGAAGAGCTTGTGCCTAGACCAAATATAAACAAACATAGAACTGACCAATCAAACCTGGCCAGACTGCAATCCCTTCATACTTTCTCTTACCCCTGGGCCCTAGATCATAATGGGCCAAGTTCCAAAACCCTCCAGTAAAAACTTGCTTTACCAGTATTACCACATGTCATCCTGTTTTCCCTAATCCTTAAAACGGGTCCAGACCCCAGATCCAGGAGACAAATTTGAGCAGTGTCTGCTGTCTCCTGTGGTCTGACTCAGCAATAGATAAATAGCACTTTCTTTTCTCAAAACCTAGTGTCATCATTTTGGCTTCTATGCACATCAAGCAGTGAGCCCTTTCTCCATAACAATATCAGAATTCAACTCCAAGTCTGTTTGATTCCATTTATAGCACATGCATAATCTTATCAGATACCTTATACTGAATGGGTCATGCCAAAATCCAAGTGGATAGTTCAGATGGAAGCAGACTGTCAGATTCTCTTTTGAATACCAGGAGTAGGAGCAAGGAAAACTATTTTAATAGAGCTTCCAGGCAGGTTTGCAGTCATTCGGCCATTTCTTAAGGATCTCCATTCCTCGTCATCTAAAAGACTTTTTATTTTCCGAAGTCCTGTTATAAGCTATGGATATCGACATGGAGACTGATATATTAACCAGCAGAAATTAGTTTATCTGATAGTCATCTAAGAGCAAGACCCCAGAGATACAGGGGGAGTGAAAGCTTATGGGTTAAGATGTCTGGGATCTGGGAGTTAAAGGGTAGAGTAATAAAAGTTTTATGTGACAAAATATTTGAAAATTATTTCTGGAACATGAATGTATGTGTATATATATATATGTATATATACATATATATAAAGTTATAGAAGAGAAAAGCCATTGTTACAAGCACAATTTATTTTCTAAAATATACAATGCTACTCTACCTACCACAGCAGTTGATATATAAAAATTTTTAATATCTCTTATCCAAATTTAGTAATGTTTCAGTTTTTGTGTCATACCTGTTTGCTTATAGTTTGGTTATCAGAATCATTTTATATCTATATTCAGCTTTTATGACACGATCTCATTTTAAAAAATCAATTTTGTTAAAATTAAATAGACCTGTTTACATGCTTACTCTGTACGGTGTTAGATTCCTTGAAAGGGATTTCACATTTTTCTTAACATGGTTTATTATAAAAATAACAGTGTTCTAAATCCATGCCAAATTGAAAGACATGAAATTTGTTCTCTTTATATAATCTGTAAATTTATGAGTGAATGAGAACTATATAGGTTTTATGAAAATCCATATGTTGGGAGTCAATAACACTCCTGGCAGTTAAGGGAATAAGTATTGTTAAAGAGAAAACCACAAGTCCAAAATGGCATCACTTGTGCTAAAGCCCATGATACCAAACCTAGATTTTATACCTGACTTAATTGCTGTTTCAACTTTTCTTATAAATATAATCTTAATCAACCAGTCTGAAATTCTCTAGTCAAGAGCTAGTAATCAGTCATGTGGGTTCCTCTCCATCCCCCCACAGAAAAAAGAGGCAATTTGCATGATAAGAACCTTTGCCATTCTCTTCTTCCCAAGAGAAGATGGCTTGGTCTAAAAATAATCTTTTCTTTTCTTTTGTTAATATCTCCCTTGCTTTACCCTCCTTCCTATAAAAACCTTCCATTTTGTGCAACCTCTCAAAAAGCCCTTCAAGTTGCTAGATGGATGCTGCCCTTTCGTAAATAGCTTTTTAAAGCCAATTAGATCTTCAAATTTCCTCGAATGAATATTAGTATTTCATAACTAGAAAGATTTCATAATCAGTTCTTCATCAGTATTTCATAACTAGAAAGATATCTGAGTAGCCCAATACGGCATCCATTCTAGCCCGCTTAAAACACTAAATGGATCTACATCTTCATGTAAGTGCTGGAAGTTATCTTCTCTGAGATTCTGGAGGAATTTTTTTCTTGGGGGAAATATAGAATAACAAATTTAGTGCAATGAGCTCCATCCACTGAAACTAGTTTCCCATTTTTCCACTTTGATCATAAACTCCAACTTTCCTCTTCTCTCTTTAATTTATGAGGGTTCTATTATCCTCATTGCTCTGAGTAATGCCAGTACTATAACAGCATCTCACACGTTTAGTTCTGGACCACACAGGAAGACCTTCACTGAACTTCTCAGTGATGCTCATGCCTCTCATCAGTGCATTTCTAACAGATTGAGTAAATGTTACATTCCCTGGGATGTCTTATAAAACATAACTTTCCGATGGGTTTTCTGCCTTAGGTGGTATATTCGTATAAGCACGCCCAATTCTTTGAGCTTTTAAATCTTCTCTTTCATGGTACTTCTGTCGTATTCACCTCATCTAGTATGGTTCCTCTTTTGCCATGCTTTTTACTAGAATCATGTTCACACAATTTACTGAAGTCTTTGCCAGGAGATAGGTAATTCTCTATTGATGCCAGCTCTCTTAAATCAATGTACTCTCTCTTATCCACCTTTTTCTTCCACCCCTCCCTGATCCATCTTCCTCACAATTTTGTCCCACGTGTATTCTTCTGACTTCTACATGACAGTATGCATTGTCTAGCTTTGCGGTATAGTCTCATTTCTCTCTTAAAAGGTGTAGGATTATCTCAGAAGCTAAGCAGGGTTGGGCCTGGTTAGTACTTGGATGGGAGACCACCTAGGAAGACCAGGTGCTGTAGATGTTAAAAAAAAAAAAAAAAAAAAAGCTGTAAGGTTAATTCGGAATATAGGCCCTCCACATACTCAGAAGACAGATAGCTGCCCAGCCAGCAGCTAAGGAAGCTATACACAAAGAGCTATCAGCAGTACCTACTCATAAAGACATATTTTGCTGTTCCCATGGATGTTATTTGCTTCTTGTAACCAAGCAGCACATCTTGATCTCACCTGTTTGAAAAGGCAGCTGCTCCTCCAATAAGATAACCCCTCCCTCTGCCTGTGGGCATGAAAGACTTTGCTTGCACTTAGTCAGCAGCAGTTTTACTTCCTGCTGAAGCTTCCCTGCCTCATGAGTAACAAACAGCTTTTCTCACTCCTCTTGGTAGTTTTTCCAAAATATCCGAACCCAGGTGCAAGTTCCAGGCGTTGGGCTTCTGTGTTACACCAAGTCTCAGCATGTTCCCTGCCACTTTACTTGTTGAATGGCTGAGTGAATTAACTAACATTTTAACTAGTATATTTTTGGTCAAAACACGTACTTTTCAGCTAAGATAAAATACGCATTAAAAAAAAAACTCTCAATGCAATCTTTTTAAGTGTATGTGTATGTGTGTGTCCTTTCCCCAGTTTTCTAGAATTTTGTATGAAAACCTTCATGTAAAATGTCCACATATCTCAACAAGAGTCGTAGTTACATAGCCTGGTCTGGCAATTAGATATGCTTTGTTTATTCTACATCAAGCTTAAAAATGAGTCTATTAGTCGCACAAATTTAAGATATTAGAGATATCACAAACACATCTGCATGTTTCTTACAAAGTGGATGATCTGGTAACACAGCGGCACCTTTTGTCCTGGCTCCAGTCCATGGAGCAAAGTTACCACCCTTTCTTGTGCAACAATTTCACCACCAGCACACTTCATTCATTTTTTTTTTTTTTACTTGCCTTGTCTGTATATATTTTGAATTTATGGCTAAGGCTTCATCATACAACTCATTTTCATAACATTTTGTTATTATATTTGCAGTGCTGAGAATTTTGGTCACTTTCATTTATATAAAAACATTTCTTTCCTTATATTGTTTATTTTAGCAATTTATTTAGAAATTTTCTGATTTTATTTTATTTTTTTTCATTAAAGAGTTGGACAAAACTGTGTGCATAACAGAATCTTGTAGATTCTGTTAACCGCTTTCATCATATTTAATTTTTTATATGAAAAATGTGACCCACTATTTTTACTAGAACTATAATATTTTAAAGATAAACTTTCAGAGGGTAGAAGGTATGTAGGGAAGTAGGCAGCAAAGTCTTTGAATCATCTTCTGTACAAATGTAATATAAAAGTGTTAATTATAGATATAAGTTTTGAAAAAAATGCAATCATCCAACATCAAGAAATGCTGGCAATTCTCTCCAGTAGGAGAATCACTTTTATTCTAGAATAAATAAAATGTAGACATGGTCATACTTCAAATAAATTTTTTATAATCTATTTTTTTAATAAACATCCTTCAACATATTTCAGAGAACTGATTTTGCAAAGACATAATCTCTACTAGTAACTCCCCAAAATATTTACAACTTCGATATTCGAAAACAACAGGTAGAGAAGTACATTTTATAAATAAATAAAATATTTAGAAGTATGGTGACCTCATTATTAGTAAAATGAGTGTTATGCTCAACTTAGGAATTTGAGCATAATTATAGTTTTATGAAAATAAATGCTCTTTGGTTTGTTCAGATAAGGAAAAAGAAGTGTATTAGGTATGTACAGACTACTTCTCAGGCTCAGTGACTTGTTAGAAGGACTCATAGGACTTAGTATATTGTTATATTTATGATCATAATTTATTGTGGAGAAAGCATAAAAAACAAAATCAACAAATGAAAAAGGCTCATGAGACAAAGTCAGGAGCAAGCTTCCAAGTTTCCATTCCCCATGGAGTCACAGAGGATGTGCTTAATTTCTTCCATAAAATTGTGACATGTGTGAAATGTCTACCAGAGAAGCTCACTAGAGACTAAATGCCCAGGGTTTTTACTGGGGGCTGGTCAATTGACACTGTTTGTCTAGAATGTACCAAAATTCCAAATTGCCTGAAGAAAATCATGTCTTCAATATAAACCGTATTGTTTATACAGTTTAGGCACGGTGAGGTCCTCTTATCAGTTAGGAAGTAGTGGGAACACTACACAAGTCCAAGTTCTCAAGCATCAGCCAAGGGAAACTTTGAAAGCATTCCTTTTTAAAATAGCAGCCTCAAGCCTGCTACATTAACTATTTTCTGCACAAGAATCTTTTAAAACTGGTTTCTGTAGTCAATTTAATTGTTGTTTAAAGTGCTATGTTATCTGTGACGTTAATCTGAGGTATATTTCCTTCAAAATCTTTACTATATGCTACAAAGTGATAGTAGGTCACCAACTGGAGAAGCAAGGATGGAAAGACTATATTTCTACTTTATTTAAATAATTGATTAATATTGATTGCTTGCCATTTAACCTAAGGTTTAAAGAAATCAAATATTTCTTTTTTTCTGATACTTTTAAATCACTGAACATAAATATTCTCCCTGTAGCATGAGCTTTGCTTTTCAAAACTCATATGTTATAGAAGTCCGATATAGCACTTGGATCTTTCATATCTAATGGTGCTCAACAGTACAGGTATGTGCTCTAGACACTGCATATCTCATTGTGAGAGATCCTATTAACTTTTTCATACAGCTGAAAATCTTTTCATCATTCATGTGCATATCTCTAAAGCTAAAAAAAATCATTTATCCTTTTTTGGAAATGAATAAAGCATTACAATTACATGCATCAGTAATAGCAACTTAACATTTATAATACATACAGAAAATCAATACCACTGCTGCTCAGATTATGGCTATGATCTCAACAGGTTAAACAAAAGAGATTTATTTAAAAGATAGTAATGACCAGAGGAGTCAAAGAAAATGGTACTACTGTTTTAATTTGATTGAGGGAGTTACGAGCATTGTGGTAGTATTATCGTCATAAGTATTTTATTTAAGCTATCTATCTTGACAGATTGCACTGCAGAACATGTGAATGTATGTGAGTGCAGACAGAGTAAATCTCAATAGGATTCTTAAAATGTCATCACCCCTTTTGAGGTGCTATTTTAATTGTCCTTTTCTATTAATGAAAACATTAAAAATAAACAGTTGAAAACTAACTTTTGAGTAATTTTAGTACATTCCTTTTTCATAACTACATATACACAACTGTGAAACAAGTTATAGTCATTCCTCTTCTATTTTTAAAATATCATTCTAAATACATATTTAGTGTTATGATCTCTGATTGGTGAATATATTTTTTCTTAGTAAATCAGGATGTAATTTGTTCAAGTATGATAACTTAATTATCCAAGAAAGAATGATTAAAATAGAAACACATTGTTTGAAATAATCAAGCTTATTCAAAATTGACATACACTATGAAAATGGTCATGTCAACTGAAGGCTTTTAGAACATAGAACAATAAATGATGACGTCAGTACAAGAATCTGTTTAGAAGAAAAAGAAAATTAAATAGTTAAAACTGCTTTTTAAAAGTGTGATCCTTTGTGTGACATAGAAAGCTATTCAAAAATAAGGATCCTTTATAGCCTCTTTAATCATAGATTAAAAATTGGCAAGAGAATTTAGATTAAATTTAAGAAAATTTTCCCTTTAGCAGGCATTCAATCAAGTGGAAATCTAACTCGTATATAATCAAACAGATTTTCAGCTTGATGAATAACTAAAAAATATTTAGCACATCATAGAAAAATAGTACTCAGGTTTTAGGATTGTCATTATTCTTGTTCAGCTATCAAACTTGTAAAAGCTTTGATTCTTCAATTTCTTCACACATACAAACAGATTAATTAAGGTAAAGCATTTCAAACTTCATTAAAGCCTTTGTTTTTGGTCAATGTTATAACTTCTAAAATTTTTATCAGATCTTTTATCAGATCTCTAGTTTTCAAAAAAGCCTTTACCTCCATTATCTCATTTGATCGTCACTACTGTAAAGGAGACTAGGAAGACATTATGTATATTTTAGAGAAAACTGAAGTTTTGAAAAGGTCAAATGAAATTTTATAAGCTAGGAATCACATTCACTATTAATAGGCAAGTAAGTGGCAGCACTAAAAAAGGAGGTCAGATCTTTAGCCTTTGAGAAAAAAATTATTTCCTTGAAACATTGGTGTTACATGGGTGTGCAGGTGTGTATGTGTGTGCATGTGTGTTGTATATATGTGTATGTCTGAATGTGTGAGCATGTAAAGGAAAACTCAACTAATCAAGATTGTGTAGATTTCAGCATTTTTTGTTTGTATGTTTGTTTTAAATTTTACAGTGATTCTTTCTTTATATATTCTAATTCAAAAGTCACTTGATATATTCACTGACCTATCAAGTTGTTTGATAAAAATGTTGTTCCTATTTTATAGAACTGTTTAGCTTGAGGACTTAACATAATTTCTTTTTTTAAAAATTAATTTATTATTTTAATTAGTTTCAAATATACAGCACATTAGTTAGACATTTAAATAGTTTATAAAACGATCCCCCTAATTGTTCCTTCTCTCCTCTGGTTTTCCACCTAGCCAATATATTAATGATAACTGCATTCCCTATGTCATGCTTAACATAATTTCTTAATGTTTTAGGTATTGTATTTGTCTTCTAGTGCTGCTATAACAAAATGCCATAGACTGGATGGTTTAAGCAACAGAAATTTATTTCTTACAGTTATGGAGACTGGAAGTCCAACATCAAAGTGTCAGCAAGTTTGGTTTCTCCTGAGGCCTCTGTCCTTGGCTATGGGGCAGTGGCCTCATGCTGTGTCCTCACATGGCCTTTTCTCTGTGTGTGAATATCCCTGCTAATTCTTCCTCTTCTTATAAGGATATCAGTCAGATTGTATTAGGTCCCTACCCTTAAGACCTCATTTAAACTTAGTTACCTCTTTAAAAGACCTGTCTCCTTTTATAGTGACATTCTAATCTACTCAGAGCTAGGACTTCAACACAAATTATTTTGGGATGTGAATACAGTTTAGTACAAAACAGGTGCCTAATCTGAAAAAATAGTTTTGTACATGGTACTTATATTCTTAAAATAAAAGAGATTAAAGAGATAAAATTAAAGAGATTTTTGAAGAAAACAATGTTATATTAAGTAAATTAAAGATATTAAACTTGAAAGTTATAGAGATGTTTTATTAGTGTTTATAAAGTTAACTCTTTTTATAAGGTTGTAGATTAATATGCATTTCAAATAATTATTTCTCATTTCAATAAATACTAGTTTCCATAATTATATTAGGGAAAAACATCTAAGAGTCAGCCCCCAATAATTATTTCATATTTTCCCTGGGTAATCATTCTAGAAATAATTTGTGCAGAACTCTGACTTCCCTCGATCCTTTCCCTGTGTGTTTTGCTGACTAGCTCATAGACGTAAAGAGTGCATCAATGTACTTTCTCTGAGTTTGATCTGAACACTTCATATCAACATGATCTCAATTTCCTTTTGATAATTTCTACAAAGGTTCATCTATATCCTTTGTTTCTTTTCATATGACAAAAAATTAAATTAGTCCTTTTACAAAGGTTATGCATCCCATTGTCTTTTGGCTTCTCAGAAAGATTATACTAGTTTATTTTACTCTGGCCTATACTTTCAAAATTGAGTTCTTGAATTTCCCATCTCTATTAACATTGAAATATATTAAACCTCTCTTATAGTAAAAATTAACAACAACAGAGTAACTAACAAAAGTAAGTAATTCTTAATTACAATTATCTTTGCACAGTATGCACAACTTTATATAGGGCTTACTCTCAAAAGGGCACATGGTCAAGCCACTCCAGTGCCAGTGACTCTTGAGAATGCTAACACCCATGCCAAATTTCTGATGAAATGATAAAATCTCATAATTTCCAAGCTCCAGGGTTCTAAACCCAAAAGTGTTTGATTCAGAGAAAGGAAATGGCTTCTGTCCTCAATGCTTTGTCAGGTTGAATTCAAATTGTGGACTATTGACCGTGGAATTCAAAGACTGACTATGACCTAAGTCTCAAAATACCAGCATCAATTACATTTGCTCTTGGCGATGTCGTGTTTGTAAGAATGAGTTCACCCCAGGACATGTTCAAGATCGACAATGGATGAGCCACTATGAGCTCCTTTTCTTTCCACTCATTAATTTAGGCCATTCTCTATCATCCCAAATTCTTCCTCTCTGTATAATGTCATCACCAATCACACCTAGGACTCACTCTAGAAAACAAAATAATTTATGCTACTCTATATTCCTAGTTGAAGTTTTGAAACATTAACCTTTGAAACATTAACCTTTGTTGACAGATATACTGCAAAAATATAGTCAAGTTTTTTGTATGTTCTTGAATCAAATCTCCATACTCTGAAAATAATCGTTTATCAATTCCTTACCAGAAACTATTTTAATTCAAAGATCATGTGTCATTTCAATGATGTTTTTATAACTTAAACTTATAAATGTCTACCTATGAGTCATAATAACAAAGAAAGTTCTATCCATGCTGATAAACAAAATTAGCTCAATTTAATCCAGAATCACAGGGGAAGAAACTGACTTTTGCTTTATTTTCTCATTAATAATGGGATGAACATTTAGTAATCTTTAAGCTTCAA
This sequence comes from Pteropus vampyrus, assembly GCF_000151845.1. Classification (NCBI taxonomy): domain Eukaryota; kingdom Metazoa; phylum Chordata; class Mammalia; order Chiroptera; family Pteropodidae; genus Pteropus; species Pteropus vampyrus. Next base: position 1,265,172 of record NW_011888783.1, on the reverse strand, counting down.
TGCATGACTGTTCAAAATTTAGACTCTGTTGAAAACAAAACTTTTAAAAATGAGCTCAAGTCAATGGATATTTTTATTTAAGTTATTCTTAAGGTCTTATCCTAGAGAGTAACTTGCCCTCTTTGGTAGATAGCAAACTTTGTATGAGAACACATCAAAGCATGGAGTCAATTACATTATTCTATTTTAGTCATATATAACAAATATTTCCAGGAGACAGACAGGTAACCTTTATTTGTCCTCACAGATGAGGCTGTTAGTTTGAATAATGAACATCTTCCCGTTTTATTTCTCTTTTTCATAACTCCATAATGCTGCTTATTTGTTATTCTCAAAAAGCTTGCTTGAATATGATAAAAATGCAAATATTTGTGATTAGAGCTATTGATGGTTTGCCCTTTAGTCTAACATTTCAAAGTATACTTTTTAGCAAGTAAGACATTTTCAAAGATAATTATATATTTTAAAAAAATCATCTTAGTGGTAACATTTTGTTTTGTCCTGATTTGTTTTGTGCAGTGGTATTTTGATATCTGGCACACAGTGGCTAAGGACATAGACTCCAAAACCAGACTAAACATGACCACGAGTTAGTTTATATAAATAAGGTGCTTAGAATAGCTTTGGTACATCATACACAATAGGTAAGAATTAATCGATTATTAGTAGCAGTGTTCTAACTAGAAAACATTACAGTTTTAAGTTATCGTCATTACGTATTTCTGTGTGTGTATACATATATATATACCGTGGGATGTAAAGTCATATTAAATAAAATATTCTTCAGATTTCCTTCATTTAATACCCAATAGATTTTATATAGGACTACTTAATAGCCTATAGATTACAGAAGGTTTTGTTAACCTTATGATTTTTACATTCGATGAAGAAAAGAAAGCAAAGATATGTCTTGTTAAATGCAAGGAAATAGAACACTTTATTATTTCTGTAAGTTGCTGTTTCATCCATTCACAAATCACTCAAGGAAAGATAAAATTGCACATTCTCAGAAACAATCCTTTGTAAAATGAAAATAGTGTTTACCTACCCACTGGACTTGAGATGTCAAGAAGGCACCAGGAAACTGCAATAGTAGGTGGCTAAATTTTCCATGGTGCCTGCTCCTACTGCTTTACCACATTATTCTAAACAGTTCTTTTTAAAAACTCTCCTCAGTTACCCAAGTTTTAGTGTGTTATCTATGTTCTGTGTGAACCCTGATCAAAAGGGTGTTTCCTTCCTCCCCGCCCCCCAGGAGTAGCCTTAAGATATGTACTCTTGTGGTTCTGAGATTGAGCTTCTACCATATTTGAGGATTATTAAAATAACTCCCCTTGTAACTGGAAAAGGATCATAAGAAATCTGTGGTTTGCGGTGATATCATAATTACACGAATTATCAAGATTGCTGGTATAAGAAGAAATGCAGGTGGAGAAAAAGGCACGGGAACAATCACAGTTTAACATTTGGTTGCTATGGCAACAATAGTGCATAGAGGAGTAGGCTGTTTCTCTCTGACACCCTTGTGGTGGATTGCAAATTTGCTACAATCCTTCACTCCTCCCTACATTCACATACTTTGACATAGTT
>NW_011888783.1:1259281-1261442 GCF_000151845.1 Pteropus vampyrus | reverse complement strand
AGCTGGATGAAGGGTTCATCAGACTCCATATTCTCTTTTTACAATTTCCAGTGAGTCTAAAAACTATAATAAAAAACAACAAAAAAAACTATAATAAAAAACCTCTGGTAAGCAGAATAGTGGTCCCAAATATATCAATATCCCTATCTTCAGAAGCTATGAATATATTACCTTACAAGGCAAAAGTATCTTGGGAGAAGTGACTGAGGTTACAAGCTTGTGACGGAGAGATTATCTTGGAATATCTAGGTGAACCCAATCTAACCTGATGAGTACTTAAAAGTGGACAACTTTTCTAGATTGTAGTTAGAGAAATGTGAAGTCAGAGATACATTGTTGTTGGCTTTGATAATCAAAGAAGGAGGCCGTGAGCCAAGGAATAGGGATAGCCTCTAGGAACTGGAAAAGCAAGGAAACATTCTGAGAGCTTCTAAGAAGGAACCAAACCCTGCCAATACCTTGATTTTAGACCAATAAGACCTGAGTCAGACTCTGACCTACAGAACTTTAAGATAATAAATTTGCATTGCTTTAAGTCACTTCTAGTAATTTATTACAACAGCAATATTAGAAAATAAATACGCTATGTTAGAAAATCAGTAGCTTGCATAATTTATTAGAAAACATAATAGCAATAAAGTGTATTGCATGGACTTTGGATCCTAATTTTAAAAACATTAGATATGGTATGGATATCATATATTAAGAAATTACCATTAATTTTGCTGGTTAGGATAATGGTATAGTGGTTCATTTTTAAAGGAGGAACATCTCTTAGAGAACAGGCAAAAGTAAAATTATGAAATATTTGGGTTTGATTTTAAACACTCCAGGGGAAAAAAAGTATAGTAAGGGTGGGAACAGATGAAAATATTGATAACTGTTGAATCTGGTAGTGAATATATTGGAGATTATTATATTAATCTTATCTTTGAAAATGTCTTTAATAAAACTTTTTTAAATTAAGTTTTTTGGGGTAACACTGGTTAATACAATTATATAATTTTCAGGTATACATTATAATTTGACATCTGTATATTCTATTGTGTGTTTACCACCCAAAGTCCAGTTTTCTTCATCTACCATATATTTGATCCCCTTTACCCACTTCATCCATCCTCTCCCTATCCCCTTATATTTTACACCCTTTACCCCATCTACCACCTCTTTCCTCCCCCACCTCACTAGTAACCACTCGTCTATAGTCCTCTGGTAACCACTAGTCTATAGTCCATGTCCATGAGTCTCTGTTTGTTTGTTCTGCTCATTTGTTTCTTTCAGGTTTCTATCCCACAGATAAGTGATGTCATGTTATTTTCAACTTTTTCTGTCTGGTTTATTTCGCTTAGCATGATTATTTCAAGGTCCATCCATGTTGTCGCAAATGGCAGTATTTCATTTCTTCTTATGGCTGAGTAATATTCCATTGCACATATGTACCACAGCTTCTTTAGCAAGTCATCTATTGTAGGACACTTCAGTTTCTTCCATGTCCCGGCCACTGTGAATAATGCTGCTATGAACATTGGTGTGCAAGTACCTTTTCGGATATGAGTTTTCAAGTCTTTGGGGTAAATACCCAGTAGAGGGATTGCTGGATCACATGGTAGAGCAATTCTTAGTTTTTTGAGGAACCTCCATACTATTTTCTCAAAACTGCCTTCATGTATAACTTCCTCTTAATTTCACGAGTTGTTGTAATTTTAAATACAATGGGTCATTCTCTACACTCTCAGGTGGATGAGAAATATAACTTTATTTTTTCATTCCAGGTCTAATTCCAATAGATTGATGGAAACTTGACATAGAAAATTTTGTGTTTCCAGTCCCTCTCAGAGTTTGTTTTTAGGTTTTGTACATTTATTTGGTGTCAAGGCATTGGTCAATAGGGACACCTGATGCCCTATTCATCTTTTTGAATAAGCATTAGTTGAAATAACATTGTCTATTAGGGTCCTTAGGTATAGGAACCCACGAAATGTTGTATATCTGATTCTTACTCTCCTGACTATTGCAACTGTTGAGGCTTGCTGCCATGCTATTTTTTGTTGCTGCCAATCACTAACTTGTGTCTTTCTGCTTCTCTGGAACTTGCTCAAGGAATAAAACTTGTGGACTCACTGCACTTTTAACGCAAATTCTTTGTCTCCTCTGCTTTCTA
>NW_011888783.1:1226102-1258046 GCF_000151845.1 Pteropus vampyrus | reverse complement strand
CATTTATATATATATATATGTGTATATGTATGTTGATATCGTATGTATGTGGTTTTGCAAGTGGAATCTTAGAGGCTATTAGTCAAGTATTTCTTTATATAAGAGTATCCCTTAAGGCTTTTCCATGTCAGCAAGCACAGATTCAACACAACCTCTTTAGCAGCTCCACGCTATTCACAATTTATTGATCAGTTCCCTGTATATGGGTAGCAAAGCTGTTTATAATTTCTTGCTATATCAACCAGTGCTGTGATTAATCGTGTTGTGACAAAATGTGTATAATTTATATAAAATTTATGTAAACATATATAAATATATATTTTTTCATAAGCAGGCTTATACTTATGGAACACAGTGTAAGAGATTCTCCTTTTATTCTGAATAATTCTTTGAAATAATTAGGAATGTACTATATTCCATAGTGGGTATGTGTTTGTATGACAGTGAGCAGTGAGGAGGAAGGCAAAGAGAGAAACACCAACTGGATGCCAACTCAAAAATAACACCCTGCCACATTACCTATAAATCCTTATTTTTTTATTAGATGTTCTTTTCTGAAATGGCAAAAGAAAAAAGCAAAGTTATTTCTCTTCTATTAGTTGTCTTGACATATGTTTTCAATTTTTAGAAAATGACTGCAAAGAAGATGATTTTTAAGTGTTAGTTGCTTTCACTGAAAACACATGAAGCTCAGAGGTGGCATGCAGATTGTTTCATTAGTTACTTTTTAAGAAATCACTTCCAAATAAAGGTGATAATATTAGATCCAAGTCATAAATTAATTATTCAAAATATATTGCAGCTTTTCATGCTGGAGGTGATATTTTGTGTAGGACAATTGGGGACTCAGAATGTTAAAGAATGAAAGTTTGGATCAACTCCCTGGGTAAAGAACTCCCCAAAACCGAAGTTTTGTCTAAAAGATATATATATTTTTTTTTTCTGGGTAGAGGATGAAGGATGTCACAGATGATAACTGTAGTTTTGAAACCAGTTACAGAAACTGGAACTACAGAAGCTTTTCACCTTTTCTTTTTCTTGTTATGTTTATATTTTGCTTTGCATTTCTTAAATGTTTTCTTTTTTCTCCTTCCCATTAATATTTTATATTCAAGCTGTTGGTTAGTATCCCAATTTAGTATATAGATAACAGAGTATTTAGTTGCTGTTGGAAGAATTTGAAGAGTAATCAATGCAGCTAATTATTGATAAAATGACTGTTGAAATTCTGTGCCTTTTCATTTTCAGAAGAGTTTTGAAGTTTTTTACTTATACTAAGGATAGCTGTATCTTGTTAAGTGAAAACAAAATAGTTCACTTTTACTCAGAAGTTATAATGCATGCAAAAAGATGAATATGAAAGCTGCATAGCCAAAGGAATGGGTGGGTTGGCTATCAATTTATCACCTCTCACTACCAAATTCACCCTTTTTTTGTTCTACTTTGTGGTAATACCAAAGTTGGACTTAAAATATTTTTCCTTTGCCACTTGGTGCAATATTAGACTTTGTCAATAGAGGGAGCTGGTAAGACACTGAAGCCCAAAGCAAAGTGTGCTTCTGGTGTGCTCTTTCCTCCTACAATGTGGCCGTCAGTGAACGGGTGTCTGGGAGACTCAGTGGTGCTCATTTTCTAGAGGGTCTTGTCAGTTACCCAGCTGACCTTTTCCTTTGACCAGATCCGGCACACTGGCACTTTCCTGTGAACTTCTTGGCCACATGGGACACAGTTCCTACGAACTAGTCTGGCCCACCTGGACCCTTTAGCAAGTTTCTCAGCCACATGAGGGCCACTCCTGAAGATTAGCAACATTCTATATATGGGGCAAATTTCTTTGCCATAGGTTTGTTACTCATGTGGCAGCTACACTCTCTTCAGTAGTCTGCATCTCAGCCTGGGATCAGTGTACTGTTTTAAGTTCTTAGCTTCTCCCAAGTTTACACTTGCTCACCCATAAAAGTAAAAGCTACTTCCTGCCTTTGCTATTTTATTCTTTTGAAGCTTCCTTTCTCCTTTTTTACTAGTTAATCACATTTTACTAGTTAAAATTTTTCTATAGTAATTTTTTCCTATTTGAATTACTGACATGGAACTTATCTCCTGACTGGAACTTGACTTATACATCTCCACTGAAATAAGTTGTAGCTTGCACCAAGCCTACCGATCACTTCTGCTTTACCACAAACTATGATATGCACATTTTAACACTTAAAAATAATTATGTAATAACACAATAATAATAACTTATATAGAGCATCAAATGTCCTACAGAATCAAGTACTGACATCAATTTTATTTCTAGTTCATTTAAAAATAAATCTGTGTTGCATTTAGATGTAGAATGTTTATTTGTAGTTGATTTTTTTTCTTTCTTGGTCAAAATTATGGAATAATTATGTTTTATTTACTAACAAGTTAGTGTTTCACAGAATTGTGGTACAAATGAAGAAACACGTTGACTTATATCACAATTTTTCAATTTATGATTATTTTCCTCTTCATATTTTGACTAGTAAATACTTAGTAAACTGAATGAAGAAACACAAAATATTTGATTGGAGATTTGTTATATAATTGCCAATGTAAGCACAGATATTTGTTTGCAAGGTAACACAAAACAAATAGGCTTAATAAAAGTTATTCATTCTCTAGGCAGTCTAACATTGAAATAAACCTGAATAGGTAATCTTTTCTACACAACTATTGCTATTTTGAAGTTTTACAGAATTTTGTATCTTCTTAAGATAACTGAACTTTAAACTTAGTGCAGAGTGAGACTTGACTTTCTCTTGGAAGAGTCATAGTATTGGGATATGAGCATAAAGCTTTCCATGCCAATATCCTTTTGTTGTTTCGTGTAATCAGTATATGTTTTGCTTTGTGAACAGTTTTCGTGGTTCTTTAACCTTATTATGTACTGTTTAGCAACACATGCACGCGTGCGCACGCACGCACACACACACACACACACACACACACACACACACACACACACAGAAGGGCAACGTTTGTGATTGGCCTCCTTAAATAGATTCTGTTTCCACAAGCTTTAACTCAAACCGTAGTCTGATCAAGGTATTCTGAGAATCTTATAGGAGTTTGGTTCTGTTATACTGACTTTTGTTTTCTATGGCTCCTCAGAATATCTTCAAGTCATGTTAACACTTGATAATTAAAAGATTCCTAAGAGAATAAATTCCAGATTGACTTTTTCAGAGTCTTCAGATAAATCTAGACTACTCTTTCAGAAGCCTTATGGTTCATTCGCAGAGAACACCATCTCACTGGGGAGCCTCACTCCTTTCCCATATCCACATAACTTCAAAGTTAAGATGATGACCAAAGTTCTGTAAAAAATATTAAGAATGCTCCTGGAAACTCAAAACTGATTCCTATGCTGAGATCTAGAAACCTCTATAGTTAAGTTAATATGATATAGCACACTTTAAGTAAAAAGCCCAAGAACTTTTAATAATATGATTCAGCATTCTAACAAAAAAAGTAAAAAAAAAATATGTATTTATCAACAATAAAAGTTATTGTGTGATTTAATATAAATGTTAAAGGCATATTTTGAAATTCAAGCTATAGACTTTTCTCACATTATACTGTGGTGAGAAGCATACAAATATATTTCTATTCTTCATTTGATAATGTAGAATAAAATAATGGTTCTCTACTCAAAAAATGTTTTTGAAAGAATGGTTATAACATTGACATGGAATGAAATATTTTAGAAATATTTTAAGTCAAATGTAAGGTTACATTCTAGGATGCAATCTGTGGATAATTTACAATAACAATATAACTATACTATCATTCTTTACCATATTTTTCCTTTTTTGTTGTAAATTAATTATGAAATGTTTATCAGTTACACTGTCATCATTAAAAATGGGAGAAAAAACTCTCAAGAGAATTTTTAATGAGAATGATTTGATTAAATAAGTACTATAAAGAAGGTAATGAATCAAGCCTAAGTAGCAAAATAGAGAAACTCTTCTGGGATTCATATAATGTATTTATAGATGTGTTATCGTACATTTTGTAATATAGAAAAATAAATTAGAAAAACACTTCAATAGTTGCAAGAAAAGTAAAATGTATGTGTGTGTTTGCTTAATACGGATTCCCATTTAACTGTTTTTTAATCTGTTAATATATTTGGTTACCAGCACTTTTCACTTCACAATAAAATAACATTATCTAAATAAATTTAACCCCACCAATACCCCAATTTCCAACACACTATTTCTCTAATAGTAACATTTTGCATTAGTGTGATATATTTGTTATAACTGATAAACAAATACTAATACATTATTATTAACTAAAGTCCATATTTTACATTAGTGTTCATTCTTTGTATTGTACATGCTGTGGGTTTTGACAAATGTAGAATGATGTGTATCCTCTATTATAGTATAACACAGAATAGTTTCACTGTCCTAAACATACCATAGGCTGAACCTCTTCTTCTCTCTTTCCCTCCCCTTAGTCCCCTGACAACCACTGATTTTTTACTCTTTCCATATTTTTACCTTTTCCAGAATATTTCATAGTTGGAATCATACAGTCTATAGCCTTTCAAACTAGCTTCTTTCACTGAAAAATGTATATTTAAGGTTTCTCCATATCTTTTCATGGCTTGACCATTCATTGTTTTATTGCTGAATACTACCCCATTGTATATATGTATCAGTTTGTTTATCTATTCACCTATCTTGGTTGTTTCCAAGTTTTGGCAATTATGAATAAAGCTGTGATAAGCACTTGTGTGCAGTTTTTTTGTGTGGACCTGTTTTCAACTAATTTAGGTAATTATTAAAGAGCAAATTTGTTGGATTGTATGGTAAAAGTATGTTAAGTTGTGTACAAAATTGTTAAAATATCTTCTAGAATGGCTTTTCCATTTTGCAATCCTATCAGCAATTAATGAGAGATTGTTTCTTGGGAAATCTCAAGGATAGTTTACCAGGTGTAGTCTGAAACCACCACCACCACCACCCCACCCCCTTTATGCAGAGGGAAGAGAGAGACCAAAGACACAGGCAGACCACTCCAGATTGGTAGGTGGCAGATTTAGTAAATAAGGGAATGTATTTAGTAAATAAGAGGCTTGTCTTGGGTGGCTGCAAAACGAGTAATATTCTGTACCCACCATCCATATCTTAGAAGTTTATATTGAGGCCTTAACTGGGGTCAATCAAGTACCCAGTCTAGATGATCTCATGACCACATTACTACCTCAAGACTGTGTCCTTGGACTGCTTCTAGAGCTGAGTAGGCAAGCAGAGTACATATTCCAAGCACAGGGGAGCAAGTGGAGAAACCTCCAATTATCTGGGTCTAACTGACCTGTAGTGATGTCTCCTTGACGATCTAGCACAACAGAAATCCTGCTTTTTCACATCCTCACCAATATTTGATGTTGTCAGTGTTTTGGATTTTAACTATTCTAATAGGTGTGTAAGTATCTCTTTGTTGTTTAAATTTGCAGTTCTCTTCCAACATGATGTTGAGTGTATTCTCATATGCTTATTTGCAATCTGTATATCTTTCTTGATTACATGTCCATTCAAATCTATTGCCTATTTTTTAATTAGATGTTTACTGTCTTATTATTGACTTTTAAGATTTTTGTATATTTTGAATACTAGTCCTTTATGAGATATATGTTTTGCAAATATTTTCTCCTAGTCTGTGGTTTGCTTTTCATTCTCCTGACACTATCTTTTAAAGAAAAAGTTTTTAATTTTAATGAAGTCCAACTTATTAGTTTTTTTTCTTTTATTTATCGTACTTTTGTATTTAAAAAGTCATCATCAAACACAAGGTCACATATTTTAAACTATGTTATCATCTAGGAACTTATAGTTCTGTATTTTATATTTAGATTTATGACTTTGACATGATTATTGTAAATAATATAAGGTCAGTATCTAGATTAATTTTTCTGGATGTGGATTTCTAGTTCTTCCGGAAGCATTTATTGAAAAGATTTTTTTCTCCATTTAAATGCCTTCGTCAAAGATCAGTTAACTATATATATTTCTGTGGGCGTATTTATGGATTTTTCTATTCTGTTTCATTGATATATTTGTCTGTGCTATTGCCAATACTACTTTGTTTTGATTACTGTAGCTTTATAAGTTTTGAAGTCAGGTAATTGTCAGTTTTCCATTTCTATTCTCTTACAACATCACAGTGACTATTTTGAGTCTTTTGTTTTTCCATATACATATTAGAATGAGTTTGTCTAGGGACACAAAATAATTTGGTGTCTTTTCATTGAGATTACAGTGAATCTAGTTAGGAAGAACTGATATCTTGATGATATTGATTTTTCCCATTTATGTATGTAAAATATCTTCCCACTTGTTTGGATTTCTTTCTTTTGACAGTGTTTTATACTTTTCTTTATATAGATCTTTACATGTTTAGTAATATTTATACCTAAGCTTCTTATTCTTTTGATGCTAATGTAAGTGTTATGTTTGTAATTCAAATTCCAAGTGTTCATTGATGATATATAAGAAAGCAATTGACTTTTGTATATTAAATTTTTATATCGCTATCTTGCTGTAATCACTTGTTAGTTCAGAAGGTATTTTTTGTTGTTGAATCTTTGCAATTTTCTGTATAGACAGTCACGTCATCTGCAAACAATTTTATTTCTTTCTTCCTTATTTGTGTACTTTTATTTTTTTCTTGTCTTACTGTATTAATTAGAACTGCCAATAAAATATTGAATAGAATGGCAAGAACAGACATCCTTGCAAAGTTCGTTATCTCAGCAGGAAAGCACCTAGTTCCCTGCCATTAAGTGTAATGTTGGCTGTAAGTATTTTTGTAGGTGTTCTTTATCTAGTTGGAGAAGTTCTCCTTCCCCTTTACTTATAGTTTGTTGAAAGATTTTTATCAAGAGTGGTTGTTAGATTTTGTCAAGTGTTTTTCTACTTTTATTGATCTAATTATAAAATTTTTATTAAAAAGTTGGCCCGTTGGTGTGATAGATTGCAATAATTGATTTTCAATGTGGAACCAGCCTTACATATCTAGATTAAAACTTATTTCATTGTGGCATAAATAGTTTTTCCATATTGTTACTTTTTATTTGCTAATAGTTTATTGAGGATGTTTGCATCTATGTTCATGAGCTATTGGTTTCCAGATTATCTTACTTATAAATTCTTTATCTGGTTTTGGTATGAAGTTAATGTTTGTCTCACAGAATGAGTTAAGGAGTATTCCCTCTGCTCTATTTTCTGGAAGAAATTATAGAAATTATAGTTTCTTCCATAAAAGTTTACTAGAATTCACCAATGAACTCATGTGGGCCTGGTGATTTCTGTTTTAGAAGGTTAGTAATTATTGATGTAATTCTAAAAATAGATATAGGCATAGACATATTACATATATCTCCACAGTTGTGTTTTCCAAGATTGTGTCTTTAACAGATTTGGTCTATTTTATCTAGGTTATAAAATTTATGACACTCCAGATGACTTTTTCCTTTCATGCTGATACCCTTCTGTATTTATTTTTAAAATATTCAAGGCTTGATTTTCTTTTATTAACATTCTGATGCCTCATTTGTTCTGATGTCAAGTGGAATGCAGTATTCTTGATAATTGAACATGCTCAATATTCAAAGGCTAAATCTTTAAATTATGAAATAATATCATTAAGCTATGTTTAATTAAAGAATAATTTTTAAAAATTTGTTGCACATCTTTTTTTAGAAAATAATTTGGTAAACGTGTGTTGACCTTCACTTCACTTAATGATTTCAGCATTATCACAATCAATTCAAATTGAATAGTTTTCTAAAAAGGAATAACTTTAAATCTTCACTTAAATTTTTGTACTCTAGTTGGTGATAGTTCTATCTTGTCATTGTGCCTCAATCTGTTTTTCAGTTTTCTCCATTGCGATAACTCATCTCAGTTTGGGTACACAGCTAAAGTTATGTATTAATTTCCACCAGGCCTTAGTAATTTTATAGGTGGTAATTTAAGAAATCTGTTCAGTATTGGAGAGGTCATTATCTCTTTCCAGAGAGCAAATATTCCAGAAGGTTGAACTTAAGAGCAGTTTGGATTTTATGAGTGAGAGAATTTCACTGAATTTTACAATAATATAGCAACCAGCGGAAACACTCATAATTCTAACTGGCTTATTATTTATGACCTATAAATAATTAAATAAATATACAGGCTGGTGGGTGTTTAAATAAATAAATCTACCTTATAATTACTTTTCAATATCTTGATGAATATTTAGTTTATTATGAAAATTGATATTATTTAATCTCATTTATAATGCTTCTCATAAGAGTGAAATAAGTGAAAATAAACACTTATTTCTTCAAATGGTTTGAATAAGCGGTCATAATTGAGAGATCAAATCAAATAGGCGTAGCAAAGCATTAAATGTTTAGACGGTCCCACATGATTATTTGAAATAGAAATAACACATGTATGTACTTGAAACTCCATATACAATTACGGAGGATGCTATACCTACTTCCATCAATTTAAATTATTTGCTTTAATGATAAAATATAATTATAGCCCTTGATATGCTGATATATAATAAAATTAGATAATTGACATTATTACCTAGAAAATTTGGTAAAATAATTGATCACAACAATGCTGGGAAACAACACAAACTTAAAATAATTTTCAATGTGTAATTTAAATATAAGGTTTTAATTGTATAACCTTAATATTACTACCAGAGATAAAATAATTTTCTATATTATTAATTAAAAATAATATTATGTATTTTGCATATTTAATAGTTTTGTATTAGCCAGAAGACTCAATGATCTGGCCATGCTAGATAAAATAGAGTATTACAGAACATTTTGTCCATGTTTTTGTTTGTTTGATTTTGGCATAAAACAGTGAGAAAAATAAACAACATTTACTATAGTTTGGATGGTATCGAGAGTAGGAATAGAGGGTGTGACATGCAGTTTTTAACTATAAAAAAAGCATGTGGGCTTTGATCAATGTATGGATCAAAAGTGCAAACTTATTTTCGAGAAAACAGATCTCAACAAAAAAGTCTTTTTTTTAGACTAATAATATTAACAGTAGTGGCATTCTTTAAAAATTGATGTATTTCACATAAAAAACGTTTTTTCCGTCTTTTTGTGAAATGCCTGTAAACAATAGGCAGTAATGGAATAATAGTTGCTATAATTAGAAAAGCTGTAAGGTCTTCTGCTCACTACAATTCGCATTCAAATCTCTCTTTTTATTGACCTTCTTTCCCTGGAACTGAAAATATTTGAGTTTTGACTCAATGTAATTTCTCCAAACCTTGATTTCTTATTTTGAAATATGGGCAGTTCAATGATAGAAAGAGGTGAAGATTTTTCTGCAAGCTATTGTCCCGTACATAAGCTCTCCAAATATTCTCTCTAAACTACCACTACCCCAACGAAAAGGCAGAAGCCAGATGGCAATGCCACATATGCACAACTCATATATGTGTGTGTGTGTGTGTGTGTGTATGTCAACTCTAACATGATTCACATTCTCCTGGGGAGTAACAAATCCTATTATATAAAATTTTATTCAATGTTATGTGATAATTAGGATTGAAGCAGATACAAAAACATATGTCATAGTGCTGTAAGAGCACATAAACAAAAGTTGGTAACTGAGGGAACAACACCTTGAACCATGTAGTCGGACAGTTCAGAGTGGTGGAATGCTGCCATGGCAGATATTGAAGGTGCAGAAATACAAGCAGCACAACCAGCAGAATGGTTTAGCATTACTAAGTAGAACAGAGTTGGTTGATATTGAATAGGCAACGTTGGGCTTGAAGTTCTGAGTAAGTGAAGGTGTTGAGGGAGAAAAAAGAGGCAGTGCAACCTGTCAAAACCTGGCAGCTGGGCACAGCTGGTTAGGCAGATCTCAAAAGCAAATGCTTATATTGACTTTATAAAGATAATAGCTAACAGAGCTTCTGTTTCAGAGTAGCAATTATGTTGCAGATAGTTTCCTTTCTGTCAAAAAGGTGTAATTCTTTTTCTACCGATCCATTTTCTCCCATATAGGAAAAATTACAATGAACCAAAATCACATTTATATTACATTGGCATCATTGTCCTAATTTTTATGATCTAGTTCCTATTGTAGACCTGCATGTTGTGACTGAACAGATCACACACACACACACACACACACAGTATGTGATGGAGGGGGGCATTGTGGTGTTGGGGGAGTATAACATTTCTCTTCCTTCCCCCAATGTTAAATTTATGTATATAGAACTATGTTTCTCAGCTTCCCTTTCCTTGTAGGTTTCTGAGTTAATATTGGTCAAAGAGTAAAATTGTGTGTGATTTTTTGGAGGTGGAAGTGAAATTGCAGCCATTATACTCCCCAAATTATCTTTAGTTAGAGGGGCTGAGACATATAAGCCAAGGAGCCATCATACTCCAGTTTGTCTTCACTCCTAACAATTATATGTCCAGTTCTTTTTCCTAACAGCTAGTTTTGCTAACCACAGACAACCTGTGGTCACAAATAGATGCGTCACTGTGGATTCAGAGAGGTGATACTTACTATCTTCAAAAACCAGTAACTTTGCAGAGACTTCTACACCAGGTTCTTCTTTCAGGCCTCTTATTGCATTTGGATATGTTTGACTTTCAGATTTTCTTGTGAGCTCCAACTCACTCACCTCTTCCAGGGCAGGTTAATGTCCTTCATTTAATTGTTAAGCTACGTTTGGATCTTAACTACACTAGCACCTCGCAAAATTATGCAAGTCTAATTCTTATTACAAATCTCTTATTCTGCAAAAGCCATAGTGATTTCTCTCCCAAATGTACCTTGCCCGAAACAAAATGTTCCAAAGATGGTCATAATAATATCTCCCATTCCACATGATCTTATGCAATGTTACCTTGCCGCAGAACGCAAATCAGTATGAATCTTTTCACTGAATAGCCTTTAACTGACACAGCAGCTTCTGCTTTCTGTTTTTGCTTTAGGAAGCCGGTTCCTTTGTAAGAAGTATAACCATACCAAAACCAGCATGCTGTGAGAAACCCGAGGCAAACTGAAACCGAAGTCACATCTTGACATGATGTGTGTCATGTGAAGAAAAAAGAAGCCAATGAGAACCAAGGTACCAGACATGTGAAAGAAGATGCTATCTTGGAAATAGATTTTAGCAATCCCAACCCCTCCCGTCCCATAAGAACCAGTGTGAACCACCTTAAAGCACTCAAAACCTAGCCTCAAAATTGTAAGCAAAATAAAAAAGCAGTTTTAAACAGCTTAATTTTAAGGTACTTTGAAATGCAGCAATTGATAACCTAAACCTCCTCTCACCCCCAATGAACGTCCTTTGCTAGAAAGGTCTCTGTGCTTGTATCAGGAATCAAAAATATTAAAAATTAAGTTTTAAATATTATGACTACAAAACTATAATGAGAGAGCACATCTATAATCTTAGTTGTAAAATTTACATAAGCATTACCTAGCCTTGGATTAATCTGGGACTTTATTTCTCACATTGACTGACTGACTATTGAGGTTGACGTTTCTGACCCTACGTACTTGGCTTTCTCCAAGATTAATTTCCTTCATTTATATGTTTGCCTTTTGTAATGACAACTTATAAATCACCATGATTCTAAGTACAAGGAATTATTATAAGCCTTTAAGAGTAAGAGTTTACACCATTGTTCAAAGCTATTCTGTGACAGTAGTATTTGATATATTGAGACCATTCTTGCCAAAAAGTCACAACGAAAGGTGAAGTGTTCATGATAAAACAATTTATCATTCCAGGTATGTATAAGGAAACTATAATCTGTAAAACTATTTCTAGAGTAAATTGTAGGTATATATTTTACTAACTCTGCTTCAGTCTATGTTAGTGATATCACACACACACACCCCACCACCCAAAAGTTTACTTTTTTAACTAACTACAACGTATTTTGCTAAGTGATATTCCTGTTTAAAGTGCATAAATTGAATTTATTTATGAGGAAACAACAAGCAAACCCATACTGAAAAACATACTACAAAATAACTGTCTCATGTATCTAATATACTTGCTATTCTAAAATACCATCAATCAATCCATCCATCTACACATAGATATATTCTTTTATTGATACATAACTTACATAGAGTACATAATCTTAAGTACATAGCTTGATAAGTTTTTACATGTACATATTTATTTATTAAGCATTCATGTTGAGATACAGAATATTCCAGCACTGCATGAGGTTTTACCTTTTCTTCTTTTAGTCACTTTCACACTACAGGTATCCTATCACAATAGAGTAGTTTTTGCCTCAAAATAAAATCACATTGGAGAGGGTATGGCTATGACCCACTGGAGGACAAGAAATGTTTGCTGAACATATAGCAGATTTAGGCTGGCGAAAAAGAAACCACTTGCTGAGGTGCTAATGGGAAACTAGCTAGATGTTGCCTGTTGGAATGCCAATGATTCTCACTAAGGATGTGTTGGTGACTCAGCTATAGAAAGAAAACTGTAACAACAATAAAAAGCACCAGATTCAGAAAAAGATATTGTTCTCTTGCAGCGTCCGTCCATCACGTCTACAAACAAGGCTTAACAGTGTGCCAGCTAAAGAAGAAATATAGAATCCAGCACAAGCATTACAAATCAAGGCAAAAATGAGTGGATTTAAACTGAAAGTAAAATTTTGATAACTGGCACATGCCATGCATACTAAGCCTCCAGCAATTTATCTCACGTTTTACCACATAATGGACTAAGGATTACAGAAAACAAAAAGAGAAAGAATGGTCATGCACTTTTTAAGGCACTGCAAGATATGTTTACTATTATCATATTGTCATATTGGCCAAAGCAATTTGCACGGCCACGCTTAGGGTCGGAGTGTTCCAAGACTACATAATGGCATGGACAAATTGAAGCCATTACTGCTATTGCAACTATCATTCTGTAGTAGATACCATCTGGATTGTTTCCAGATTTTTTTTCCATTATGAATAAAGCTGCTATAAACATTCTTATATATGTTTTTGGTAAGCATAAGTACTTGCTTCTGTTACATATATACCCAGGAGTGAAATTGCTGGGTCACTGGGTAAACATATATTTAGCTTTAGTAGAAAAATACATAAAATATTTCCAAGTAATTGTAATAAATTTGGCCTCCCACCAGCAAGGGTTTTCACTGACTTTTGTATTATCATTTGTTTTAATTTTAGTTGTTCTGGTATGAATGTAGTTGTATCTTATTATGATATGAATTTGCATTTCCATAACAACAAAGATATTGAGCACCTTTTCATTTGGTCGTTTGAATTTAATCTCTTGTGAAGTGCTTGATAAGTTTTTAATTACTTTTTAATAATTGGTTGTCTTACTTGTTTCTTTTTGATATCTAGGAATGAATTATTTTTTAATATTAGCCCTCTATTATATATAAAAAAGATTTATGCTTTCTACTTGGCCTATCTTTTAGCTCTCCTATATATTTTTTCCTTAACAAAAGTTCTTATTTTTAACCAAGTCTTACCTTCTGTTTTTCTTTTATCATTAATGCTTTTTGTGTGTTTTTTAATAGATTGTTGCCTCTCCTAGCTCTATGAGCATAATCTCATTTTTCTTTTACTTTAGAGAAATTTTTCACAATTAATTCTATGATCTATCTTTTTGTATGACGTGTGCTGCAAAATATGGGACAAGATTACTTTTTATAGATAACTAATCAATAGCAGCAATTATGAGACAGACAATGCTGGATCTTAGAATTCTTTCAAAGGCAACCCTATATAGTGGAGGAGTCCTTTTTTATTACCTTGCTGTGTCAGGTAGAGGGAGAAGTGGCCATGCATGCTCTTATCTCTTGCTGCTCTGCATGAAACAGCAGAAAGTACACAATGCTAGGGGTGGTTAAGGCCCTGACTATTTGGCCAGAAAAGAACACTTTTGGGAATCTGAGAGTAGTGAGAGCATGTAAGAAAGGCTAGAGATGGAAAAAGGCAATTATTAAATCACCACATTATATTATGGCTCATCCACTAGTTACTTATGCATGAAGATGGCTAAACATTAAAGATTTTGAGAACTGAATTTTAGTGTCTTCCACTTCTGGGTCCCAGAGTACCTTCTGTGTCCACAGACGCAGGTCAGAAATTCAAGTCTAAACCCTTCCTGGCGGACTGCCTTCAAAAACATAACAAAGCAAAACTATATCAACGTTCTTTGGAAGATATTACAGGTCCCTACGTCTATACTAGGTAAAAGTCTCATGATTTGAACAGTCTGACTCCCATAGGCGAGTTTAATTAAACCAAAGAGGAATCATAATTTTCTATTTAGTTTTGTTGCTTTTTATTAAGAAAAACTACTTTATTAAAAATATTAAACTAGTTATAAATATCATAATGTTAGACACAATTAATGTACTCATTATTAGTCTCATAGTAATAAAAATCTATTTAAATGTTTTACATGACACTTGAGCTGGTTTTCAATTTTATGAAAGGCAAGTTATATTATATACTTTTTCCCAAAGAATTATAAAAGTTGTCAGTGGTGTCAACCCACAAAAAGATCTTAGTAACTGCCATGTTAACCCTTGTTAGTGTTTGATGGCTACTAAATGTTGTTTCCCCATTTCCTGGCCAATTGATTATGATTAAGAACAAAACCAGTGCTAATACTAGCACCTGTAACCCTATACATCTGAAGGAATGGACTTTTAAATTCACTACTTTTGAAACATCGCTTATCACTATCATATTTTTTCTCTGATTTTACCTGCTCTTGGGAGTAAGTAAAAGTACATTTCTATCAAAATTATCTTAAATGGTTTTGACTTTATATCTGTCTGAGACTAACAGAATACCCACATACTTTAGCTAAAATATATGAGAAAATAAAAATCTAAGAGATTTTTCACACCAGTCTGCCAAAATGTGTCTTTCATGGAGATATTTCCTATGTTGTTAAAAAAGAAGAAATCATTTATGGTTTTTTTGACTTTCTGAATTTGTATAGGGTTCCTGTTGTTTCCTGTTGAATCTAGCCTTTCTCTCACTTTCATACCAAGCAGTGACAGACTAAAAACCAACAAAACAAAACAAAATGCAAAACAAAAAAATAAGTATACAGTGAATGAACCGTAAATGTACTTAGACCTATTCATGAATGCTTTTTTCCGATTACCAAGTATCTTTTTTACTAACAAGTTAGTGTTTTGACTTAATTACTGATGGCAGTAATGGTTATCATTGGCCTGTTTTTTAATATTTAAAAACAATATACAAAATTATGCTTTTATTATAAGTATGGATATGATTGGCAGATATTAAAATAATTATATTTTCAACATTCCTTTTTACTTAGGAAAGTTTTCAGTAGGCTCTCAGCTCATATTCAAGTATGATTATATATATGCATGTATTAAAATTTATAGTTGAAAACATTAAGTTTTAAACCAAGAAAATTGTACAACTAAGATCTAAGTTTTTTTCCTACATGATAATAATAGAATTTTGTACTTAGGCTATATTCATAGCTTTTCTTTATGCTCTGTGTTCTTCACATGGCTCTTCCTCTCTTCCAACATAAATATGAAGTAGCATCACAAGCATGATTAATAAACATTCTTATAAGGCGTGAAGTACAATTCATGGGATTTTAGATTTTGAAGAAAACTTAGAGAACACTTAGTCCCTTAATCCTTAACTTTTTTTTCGCTAATATATTCCTTTATGGATCTGATGAAAATTCTGGACACACTCTATAGAGCAACACAAACACAGACATTCTTTCAGCTGATATTAATTAACTGACTGTATGTACCAGGGACTCTACTAGTCACTGGTGGTGAACAAATAGACAGATATTCCTAGAAGAATTTATAATCTTGTAAGAAAGAAAGACATTAATCAGATAATCACACATATATTTTATAAACATGTAAGTACTCTCAACTTAATGTTACAAGAAGCTTCAACAACTGTTAAATCCATCCAGTTAAATATAATAGCGGTAAAGTATTAGTAGTTTTACGAAAATCAGGCAGAGGTGGTGCCAAGGACTGTTTGTGTCCTTCCAAAATTGTATTGAAGCCTTAATCCATAATGGGAAATATTTGGAGGTGAGATGTTTGGGAGGTAATTAGATCATGAGGTTGGATCTCATGAATGGTATTAATGCCTTTATAAGATGAGACATGAGAGAGGTGATTTCTTACCCTCCACTTCATCAGAAGACAGCTGCCTCCAAACCAGGAAGAAGGCTCTCACAGAACACTTAATCTGCTGGCACTTTGAACTTGGACTTCCTAGCCCCCAGAACTATGAGAATTAAATGTTGTTTAAGACACCCAGTCTATGGTATTTAGTTATAGCAGTCTGGGCAGACTGAGATACATGGCTAAGGAGAAGTTAATCAGAGGAAGAGAAGTTGTAAAGTCATTCAGACAGAAGAAACAAAATCTGTTGAAGCACTAAGGTAATAAGAAGCATGCAAATGGCAAGAAATGAAAGAAGTTCAGTGTGATGGCATGTTGGCCTCAAAGAGAAAAAGGAGTGAGGAGAGGTTGATGAAGTTTGTGGGGTTGTTGCTAGAAAATCTAAGTCCCTACAGCCATTTTAAGGATTTTCAGCTTTATTCTAATTATAATGGGAAATATATATATATATATGTATATACACACACACACATATATAATACACACACATACACATATATATACATATATATATATACGCACACACACACACATATATATATATACACACACACACACATATGTGTGTGTGTGTTTAGAGACATGAAATGATCATTTTAATGTTAAAATACCACTGTGGCATGAATAGTTTTAAAAGGTCAAGAGAAAACAATCACACTCACACAAAATTTTATGAATCTCTTCCCACTCCAAACTCTATTACAAACTTATATATTTACTAGACCTAATCTGTAGGCGAGGATATTAAAGTAATAGCAGTAAATAGGGCAGGCTGATGCCTGCTGAGGCTAAGTAGGCAGGTACTGGTTAAATTATGAAAGGTTTTGTATATCAAGATAAGGAGTTTGGGCTTTATTCAGAAGGGGAAAGAAAACCATAAAATAACTTAAAATTGGTAAGTCAGATTTCACTAAACTTACTCAATATTTTTATTTGATGCCTACTAGGTAACAGACACTATGTTAAATTAGAGGACATGTCTAAGATATGAAAGGATCCGAGAAATAACTAAAATGCATTAGAGAAAGATCATTCTGTCATCAATAAGAAGAATGAATTATATTTCAATACTCCAGATAAAGAATGGCAAGGGTCAGAATTAATCACAGAGCAGAAGAGATTTAAAGTATATTAGGGATACAAAACTGCTACTTCTTAATTGATCGATGTTCACATTAAAAGCAACTAAAATTTTTATACAGAAACATTTAAAGTGAATATGTAACTGTGTGTTCTTGTGTGGATGTAAGAAATCTTAGAGTCCAAAAAGTGTATAAAAGCGGGAAACTAAGGAGATAAATAGATCATTGATTTCAAAGCATTTGATAAACAGATTGTACTTGAGCATTTTATGATGTTTGGTTTGGTTTTGTTTTGTTTTTAATCAAGTGAAACAAAGAAAAAAGCTCAGAAAAGGCAGAAGTCCAAATAAGGATGGAAATCTAATAGGAGACCTACGTGAATCTGGAAAACACCAAATATACAAACTTTAGCATAACACAAAGATAAATTAACAAAGATAAATTATATATAAATCCATCCCTTGCTACCTCCACAGTTAATGTAGAATTACAAAAATATAAACAAAAATGTCTCCTTAGATATTTTGTAACCAGAGCTAGCCTCACACAGGTTTGCAGTTTGGAATCATACCATTTCATGGTATGAAAAAACTCAAGACTAATGTGTGATTTAAATGATTCCTTCCTAAGTGAGAGAAGTAAATATAAATCTTCTCCAGGAGAAACTAACTTTAAAGCAGGCCTCAAAACATTCTCACTGGTAAACTTCAGAAACTAGGCTTATAGCAATTTATGAGAAAACAAGAAATAAAAAAGAGCTCATATGCAATACAGAGCAGAACTTGCAAAGACTTCAAATATTGGAATTAAAACATACGGAATATAAAATAAGTGTATTTAGCAAAATTTTTTAAAAGATGAATTAGAAAAAATCAAAGGGCTATAAAAATGGCTAAACTAATTTTAAAAATAAGCAGTTACAAATGTAAAATATAATAAATTTTCTTCAGATTCAGAAACAGTGGTGTTTATCATTAACATTCTTTTGTACTGGGATTTAGCAAAAACAATTTATCAAGTTAACAAATTTTTAAGAATGGTGATGGGATTTAGTTGCAATTGGAGAGAAAGAGATGACTTAGAATCATTCCTAGGTTTCCAGCTCAATCAATTCAGTAAATTGTGTTGTTCTATAGAGATAAAAAGGGAAGGAGAGGTGAATTTGAAGAAATGTTTTTAAACAGTGCATTAGAAGTGTCTGTGGAGCATGCGGGTGAAGACATAGAGGGAGTAGTTAAAAATATTGCCTGAAAATTCAGTAAAGATATATATGAAGATCAAGAATGTTAAAGATATATTTACGGAGATGCAAATCTAGAAAGTATACAGAAGGAAAAAAAATGTTTGTGTCACTCAGAATCCTGACAATCTCATATTGTCCCAATCCATAAACTGGGATTTTGATGATGTTACTAGTGTGGACAAGGTCGTAGAATCAATAGGGAATGCTGAGGCACCAGAATCATAACAGTGGGAAACTCTAACCACTGCTAACCGTGAAAGGCTGAGGGTTACAAGGGGAAGCGTAGTTTGGAATCTGACTACCTGGAGGTGCCTGACTTTCCTTGCAGTGAGTAGAGAGAGAGAGAGAGCCACTGCTAGAGAGCCTGTGTAATAATGCAGACTATAGCAGTCAGGTCAGCCCCCAGCAGTCAAGGGCAAAGCAGGGGGACAGTGAACAGGTTTAGAGTGGGGAGGAAACCAAAATCTCCATAGGTTGAAAATAGAACCTGGTGGAATGCTAATATTTTAAAACATAAAAGCTTAAAAATAGAACCGACTTGCTACTGAGTTAGGAGGAATACCAAAATAAAATCTTTCTTTAGCAATAAGTAAAAGATAACTTTTAAGCAGAAGAGAGTTGGAAGTAGTGCCAAAAGGAGTCAAATAAGATCAAAGTTGCCTATATGAAATGAGATGGATGAGGATGGGGAAATACTGGAAGCAGTTGAAAGCTGATAGTATGAACTAGGCAAGAATTAAGTAGCCAGTTTAATATACGTTAAAGCGGTTTTTCTTGGTTAGAATCTACAAAATTAGGTTACTATTTAGGTATATAAATAAGAGAAAAGTGACAAGAAGTGAAAGATATTTCCTAGGTTTTTAGTTCAAAAATATATGAAACACTGAAAGAATATCATTTTTATGAAGAGAAATATAATTTCCTCCATTTTCCATTTTTAATTACATTTTACACTTATCAAATATACAAAATATTCATTGGCTTTGCAAGCAAACAGAAGAAACTCAGATCTAGAATATAAGAGTAAGGAATCATTATTATGTTGAATAATATATGGAAAGTACAGCAATTCACTTGCAATTAGTTGGATCTATCATAAAACAATGAGAAAGAGAAAAGCAACCCTTGATATGTAGGTGCTGGCGGGGCAATGTCCATTCTTTGCAAAAACTGGCCTAGAACTCAAGGCTAGAACATGATATTCTCTTGAAGAACAGAAATCATTTCACAGAACATCAACATTATACAAGCCAATCTGTGACCATGAAGGATTAAGGCATAATTAAGACCATAATATAATATCTAAACACAGACTGAACATGATCAATGTCCAAGCCACAAAAATGACCAAAACTCTGCTAATAAGGTGGCTTTTTTTTTTTTTTTTCTTTTTAGATTACCACTTTAGCCTAGGGCTAATCTTCACTTTAAATAAGATCTTTTAAGATACCCAATCACAGAATTACCCTAGCCTCCAGAAGGAAATCTAGCTTCTTTACACCTTCTCCAAAATCACCCAACAGAAGCCCTCTCTAACACTTTCTTAATGAAATGTCTCACAAATTCTTGAGGTATGCATTCTTTCCTGCTGTAACGATAGTATTAAATCCAGCTTGTTCAACTGGTATCACTAGTGGTCTTTGGTTGGAGGGAATTGGCAAAACTTATACACCTTCCTTGTCCCCTACTCCTGCCTTCACCCCCACAGCATATAGTAAGGAAAAAAAAATGCAGTATTCTGGAGAGAATGGAGGCAAGGGGAAAATGTCGTAGTAAAATTTTGGTTTCATCAGTTGAAAATGAAAATGATAAATCTGAGTCTTTTCAAAACTCCATCAAAAAATTCTTTATTATTTATTTGTTTGTCTATTTATTTATTTATTTATTTATTTATTTGGGGGTTGGGGCTTCATATATTAATGAAATTAATAGTACTGTAAGGTATTTAATTCTCATACATAGTGGATCACTATTAGATTTGTGTTTAGTGTATTTGGTTCCCGGAAATGTGATTGCTTACACTATTACAATCAAATTATCTTTATAAATCATTATAAATTCTTTCAATTTGCACTTAATGCCCCCAAATAACTTTGTAATCAGTGAAATTCAAGTCGAACATCTGATTGGGTTATCTCATCAGATAAAAACAGAAATATTCTCTTCCTCCCTCTCTTATTCTTCTCAACTTATTCTTCTCTGTCGCCCAGGTTGTCTGTCTTTGTAGGCAGTTTATAACATGCAGCAGCCTAACTTTTCCACGTGAGAATGATGTTCAGCGGCTCTTTCTTTCATGTCTGGCTGGTTGGGGAAGGGCTATGTAGATTGATTTGCGCTGGTACTTGGCCAGTCCCCTGTTTCCCATTTGCTCACTGACAGGTTTTATGAAGGACACTAAGTGCACAGTTGCCACCTCATTTATGAGTTCATCTGTAACATTGTACCATGTGCCTTTCCCAGTTCGAGCTTGTTTACTGCAGTTTCCTTCTCTGCCAGGAAAGGTGAAGGTTATTTTATGGCTGTGCAGATGATTGCCTCACACTTGGTACGGTCTATACGGTCCCTTGGTACCTCATATAGCTTCTTGAATTATACTTTCCAGTGGTTTTGGATGTCTTCCTGTGCTGTTAGCACTTTGCCATCTGTTGTCCTGATGCCACTGCAGTCTTTGGGTAAAATTCAATGTTTACAAATCCCTTTGTTGTGTTTCTATCTACCTCTTGTTTCCAATATTTTTTACTACATTGAGAGTTACTTTTTTTTTATCTCTCATACTTTGTTTTTAATTTTTCCCAAGCAATTTCTGAAATTTCATAGGAAAAAAAACATTTCGTTAAATGAATCATGCTAACATTCGTAGTTAATGCTCTAATTAAAAATGTTCATATTCATTGCAAATATTTATGAAATAAAACTATAGCCAATTTATATCCATTGGTATTAAAAGTCTATCAGTCTCATAAAATTTTATATAGTCAGGTCATAAATAAACTTTATGCATCCAAGTTGTCATGGTTCAAGATCTTTTTAAAAATGTGGTATTTTTCAATTCTTGAATCCATCCCAGGCTATAATAACCATTTTACTTTCTGTTGTTATTTTTATTTAGTATGATTTTCAATGAATACATAATATGGATATCCTCTACATTTTAAAGTGTTTAATCATTAAACTACTATTAAGAAATATAAATGTCTACAAATCTTTGAAAGCAATTATCACTTTATTTACAGTTCTTTCTTTCCAACTATCACTACTGACAGTTCCCTAGAACATATTTAGACAAGCCTGCCAGTTTCATCAAAAAAATCTATTGCTTTGAAATTGAACAAAAATAATATTTCTGCCTGACAGGATGAATTTATGTTCTACCTCTTCCCACACTGGGGTTACACAAAATAGATGTCTTCATGGTTTTTATTATTATCACCTTTACAAACTTTTTTTTTTTATTAATAGGAACTAGTTGTAATGGGGAAAATTCACAGTCATAAATAAAAGTGATGTGGTGACACATGTTACCGAGTACTGTAGAAATACTTCACAGAACCCCAGGGAAATTTTCTAAAATGCTCTAAAAATTACAAGTGATGACAAAGCCATCTGGATTAAAATGATCATATATTCACTATAAAGCAATATAGTTATAGTTAAAGAAAAGCACTAATTCATGAGAACCAACTTCCTTCACATTCCCCATGTTTCCAAAATGAGGATTTCTGATCCATCTGCTTATTAGCAAAATTTATTGGACTATTCTCTCTTGCTTAAACATATAAGAAAAATAGGGATTCAATAATGATATACCTGAGTCACTGTGAGGTACCATACTTTGTGTTAGTTTAGTTATCCCTTCCAGGGAATTCTAAAACAAAACAAACAAACAAAAAAAAAACCAAAAACTACAAATAATCAAGCCTTGAACCAAGAGTTTACAAGTCACTATGTTTTCTCTTTGTTCCATAACCTTCATTTTCAGTTATAACTGAATCAGAGATCAGACAATATAAAACTATGTTATGTTTTTGTTTTGTCTTATGATGGACTCAATTTATATTAGTATCTTTAAATAAAACAGCTAGAGTTTAGTATAATCATTAGAAAATGTAAAGCTTAACAAAATTGGGGCTCTTTAGGTTTCCTGAACTCCAAGCATTCTGGCACTAAAACGACCTAAGAAACTCATAAATACCATGACCTCATCCTTTTGTAAGTCAAGCAAACTTCCTTTAGGTCCTCATTTTTTTCTCTTTGCCCCTTTGCCCACAACAGTCATATGCTTTTGTGAAATTTCTAAAGGTTGTAGGTATAGAAATAGCAGTTCAAGTACAACCAAACCAAATATTTGAAGTCAAAAGAGGTCATTATTATAGAGTTTAATATCCAAATAATACTGATAAGATTGCAACATCATGATATGTATACTGGAAACATGGGCATAATATCAATTCCTGAATTTTACTTAAAGACAGAAATAGTCCTTGTGAATTTAAAGTTTTAAGTGAAACAAACGTTTAATTTATACTGCAAGTACATCTCTCTACAGATTTAGCAAAAGAAGAAAGTAATTTGGTATGTCTATCTGATAAAGATAATTAAAATCAGTAACACTACTAGCTAGTAGAAACATTTTACTGGTTGTTTTAATGTCTATTCATGCTGGATAGTGTGCACTTGAAAGGGTTTCATTTCCATGGGCTGATATTGAGCAGAGTGCAGACTATACCCCTTTAGTTCCATAATAAAGGCAAACCGAATAGCATTTTTTATTAAGTGATGTTTCTTGTTCACTCTTCTTTCATAAATGAATTCTTTTGGTAACTCTTACTTATCTATAAACTACATGTTTTTCCTAAACTGTTGAATCATTAAAAAATCAAATTGTAAATGCTCGTTCTCCTAGTTAGAAACTTGAAAGTTATTGGGCATATTTTCATCTTCTTCACTCCTCACATTCAACTTCCTTTTTATTTTTTAATTATATATCCCAAATTGCCTAAAAAGACTTACCATTCTTCATTTACATAGCCATCCTCTGTCTTTAAGATATCATTACTTTTTCCTTCCCTGGAGTTTTGTGAGCACATTGCCTCTTAGACTCCTCTAAACTGCATATCCAATTATGCCATCCCTTCCATGATTGAAAAAAAATAAATAAATACATAAAATCTTTAAGTTATGAGATTATTCATTACGTAGGCCTTATCTGTATCTCTTGTTCCTTCTCTCGACATTCCCAAATCTCATCTGTGATATCACATACTTATGTTACACATATGGTTTGCCCATTGTCCCATAGCTCCATCTGTATGTTTCCATAATGTGCCATTTATCTTGCTCTCTGTTTCCCTTTTTCTTTGTTACTTGTTTTATTTCATATTTGTTTAGATATTCCTAGTGACCTAAAGATGAAATTTTAGAGCAAATATCGGAACAACTCAATATACAACCCAACACTGTTGCTTATTTTTTAGCTTTCAATTTGCACAGTTGGGAATATAGCTGTATAGAAGTACTTATCTGTAAAGTAAACCCTCTTTCTCTGATGTTTCATCTTAAAGGTAAAATCATCCTGCTGTTGCCATTAAGCTCTTCAACTCATGTATAAACATTATGTTAACTTCAAACAGCATGTTTAAAGTAGGTTAGTTCAGAGTTGTGAAATGGTTGCACATTTTCAGTATTTCTAAAGATTAAGTTCAATGCTGAATTGTTTTAACGTACTACAAAAAAACATTAAACTGTTTAATTCATTATTGGTAAACTTTCCTTACATCTTTACAATAATAATAACAGTTTGACACCCTGCAGTGGCAATTCTGAATGGAAAATTAAGTATATATTTGTGATAGCTTGGGTTATTTATATGTTAGATGATATGATCTTGGTATACAGGATATTGTTCTTCAGAGAGAGAGGGATATGCTTTCAACTAAATAGTTTAAATGCATAAAATCAATATAGGATATTGTTAGGTTAATTTCTTATTCTGTTTAATTGATTGAAGTTTTTCAGAACATTTCTCCCATGGAATTTTAGTGTAAGCTATATAAGTATGAACCATGAAAAAAATAATAAAGACAAAAAAAAAGTTCTCATCCATTCTAATTTTGTAAGACCTAACCTGAAAGGGAAAGATCCCGAAGCTGCAATAAATTATCAACTAAAAGTAGCTATGCCAATAAAACTGGAAATGGAACACAGTGTCCTCATTTTAATTTTAGCTGTTATGAATTTAAAAAAAAGAAAAAAGTCTTTGTGATTTTTTAAATTTATGAATTTCATTTAATGCTTTAGGGTTTCAAAAGTTAATTTAAATTGAAATCTATCCATGTACCATCCATCTCTCTATATCTATATCTATATCTATATTTATATAAACTAAATATAAGAATCTATGTCTAAATCTTTTGATTTTTGAAATTATGATACTTAAATCATATTCTAAAGCTTAATTTTATATCACAGAGCAAGAATAAAATTTAGTTGTGATGAGAAATTAAGACATATTTTATTTGTAAAAAGATAAAACACTAAAAGGTATAACTGCACATACTCCTCTAACTTAGAGTTGTTGTCTAACTAATTGTAGAAATAGATAATAGACACTTTAAAAAAATTATATTTCTTAGTTCAACTGGATATATTATACATGTTTTTAGTTAATTGTTTGAATTCCCAAAAAGGAAACCCTTTGTTCTTGAATTGTGAGTTAATATAAATGTTGTTCCATACTGAATGTCTTGCCTGTAAAGAATAGACTCGATAGACTCAACCTACTCCACACACAGTTTTTTTTTTTTTTAACTCATATTTTGTTTCTAATAATTGATTCATAGATTAGGCTATGGATTGGAACAGAATAATTTCATTTTCTATTTGTGATTATCTAAACTTGAGAGATAGGAAAAGGAGACTAAGTTTGTTTGTGAACTAAGTTTAAGACTAGTTTGCCATGTACATGACAAGAATATAAATGACTTTATCTTAGGTACTACACTCCTAGTTTTTTTCCTAGTGTGATAAGTATCATCTCCCTTAGCAAGATTTAGCAACTGAGCCAATAATACATTGTACTCACTACTAATGGCTTAGTTGTAATACTAAGTAGACAGGGAGTGTGACCAGTGGAGCACAATCCTTGGTGCAATGACAGAAGTTGATGTCACAAAAGATTGAAACTTTGTCTCTGTAAGGAACTTCTGTGATGATCAGTCTGTTTATCAGAAGATGTACTGAGACATCATTTTAGCTGTTTAGCTTTCCTTGGAAAAAGAACTTTTTATTATCCACTAGAGCTATGCTCTCAAGCAGGGTAGGGATTTTCCACATGCATCTATTTAAATTAAGATGGAATTTAAAAATTCTGTTTCTTGCCTCACTAGCTGTATTTCGAGTCTTGACTAGCCACATGTGATTAGTGACAGTATGGGTAATAGATTTCCATTATTGTGAAATTTTGTAGTGAACAGCCTTCTCTAGAGAATTTGCTAACATCTCATCCACTTAGATAAGAAAGGGTACCCAGAGACTTAAGGTGTAACCAGTAATAACTAGGTTCATGCAACTACTACTTTGTTTGTCTAAAAATAAAATAAGATGTTAAAAACATTTTTGTGCTTGTATTTGTTTAATTGTACTTACAATTTTAAATTTCCAAAGTAAAAAAAAAAAAAAAAAAAAAAAAAAAAAAAAAGAACGTGGTTACTGTGAAAATAAAAATAAAAATCAAATGAAATAGCCAAGAATTAAAAAAGTAAGTTTTGTCTCTCATACCTTAGTTCCACTACTCAGTTGGAAGTTTTGCTAAAAGTTTGGCATTACTCATTTCAAACCTCCATTCATCTATCTAGCTACTACTTATGCATCTATATAGGTAGTTAAGTAAATTTGTGCATTTTTTCCAATGTAGATTTGCTTAGGAAGTAAAAAAAAAAAATTTTTAAAGACTTCTATACTTAGAAAAACAAGTTAGATAAATCTCATATTTTATGCTACCATTTAAAAATAGTTTTTAATATATATCTAAAGTACCAGCAACTGAGAGTCCCCCAAATTAAACACTACTTTGATCTTAAGTAATTCCATAAGAAAATGGCTAACTTCTCTAATTCTTTGCTCAGAATATGGAACTGATTTGATCAAAATTTCAGGTTATCAAGTTAAAGTGCTTCAGTTAAAACAAACACACTTTCAATAATATAAGACACACATTGTCTTATCTATTATCAGAAAAGATGGTTATGCTACCACATTCTTAGTTTTAAACAAGACCAACAATAGGATAGTTAAGTGTGCTTCAGAATAAGAACTGCCAACTCTTCATTGGAGTTTATCCTCAGGGTATATTTGGAATCAGGCTTTTGTCATTCAATTTGCCAGGGACAATATAAACAAAGGCAGCCATTGGCAGGAGAGGACTAAAGTAATCTATTTCAAACTTTGAAGTTCTTATATTCTTCATCAATTTAATTTTTTAATCTCTTATTTCATATGGAGACAGAGCCACAGATTACACAGGCAGCTATTCAAAAATCTACATATGAGGCCATTCACATGATACAAAAATTATATCTTTATATCTCCTTTGTTACATTCTAAAATTTAGTCTCTCAGAAGTATATTCTAAGTCTAATTAAATTGTAAGTTTGAAATCCCTAATGAATCAATAATCTTCCCAACCAAGCTGAAGATTTTATGAGTTGCAAAAATGAACATATTTTCAATTAGAGTGGATAACTGTGTTATTTTTTTCCTATTGGCAAATAGCCAGAATATATGCATTTCCCGTTACACATGCATGATTCATAGAAGAGGAAGCAAATTTAATGGAATTGATGCCTTTTTAATGTCTGTGTGTATCCCATAGGATTTCCCTGTTCTGTAAGCAAATGCGTGAATGAGTGATTAAATGGGAATTTTGAGGTAACACCATGCTGCCTAATATAGAACTGTCAATGGTGATGATAATTAGAGAAAAGTCTATATCCTTATTAGAAAAATCTTAAAGAGATGATAATCACTAATGTTGATAAGAATGTAAGAAAAAAAGCACTATTACACTATTGATAGAAATTTCAACTGGTATAATTTTTTGGACCAAGATTTGATAATATTTTAAAAGTAAAAATAAATGATAGAAATACTCTTTGCTGAAGAAATCTGTCTTCCGAGAATATACTTTAAGATATAACACAAGTATAAAGAGAAATTATTACAGTATTTTCCATAATAGTAAAATCTCAGAACAGCCTGATATCTACCACAGTGCATAGTTGATAGAAAATTAAATCAGCTTTATGAAGAGATTCTTAAGTAGGGGCTTCAAAATAGACCAATGTGAATTTTTTTTTTTTAATACATTGAGACATATCATTACACAATCATGCCATATAGGTGTTTTAAATGATGTCTATATTGTGCTAATTTTATGAGATCAACAAAAATACATTACTTTATAAAGAAAAAGAAAAGTAAAGAACAATCCCTTTTAAACAAGACATACACACTAAATCATATACTTTTTTTTTTTTATTCTGTTAATTTACTTTAGAAACTGTTAACTTTTTCATTACCTATAGGAATTGAGAGCATGGTTTGGTGGGTAGGAAAAAGAATATTTCCATCATTTGATTTTTTATAGTGTTCCTTTATTATTTTTAATAAGTTGTTTTATTATGGAAACAAAATTTCAGCAGAATCAGCTTTCTTGGTCATGTCCTGGGATTTTACTGACACTGTATAATATACAAAGTATGACCTGAGGATGCTGAAAACTCTCTAATCCCATATGCCTTACTCTTTTTCCCTGGCTCAGCACAACGACATTCTCTAGTAAAGTTGACTATGCAGTGGTCAGTAGGTTAATACAAATCTTGTCTTTAGGCCGTGTTTCTTGAAAACCTGTGGCCAAATTCTACATATTGATACTTAACTATGGGTTTACATTAGAATCACCAGTAGAACATTAAAAAGTAAATATTTATTGGTCTTATCTCTGGAAACAGGATTCAGGATGCCTGAGGGGAAGGCCAGGTGTCTATATCTTGAAGACCCATTTCCGATTCTAATCTATGGCCTCAATTACTATGGTGGATAAAATGTAGTCTCAACATTATTTATGTACATGTTAACTCTTAAAAGAAACAAAAAACAAATGAATAAATAAAACAAAACAAAAGCAAACTTGTAGATACAGACAACAGATTGGTGGTTACCAGAGGGAAAGTGGGTGCGGGGAGGGCAAATGAGTAAAGAGGGTCAAATATTAGGTGATGAGTGGAGAATAAAGTTTTGCTGATGAGCATGCTATAGTGTATACAGATATCGAATTATAATGTTGTACATCTGAAACTTACATAATCTCATTAACCAATGTTACTTCAATTAATAAAATGTAATATCATCCACCCCCCTTTAACACACACACACACATACACACGCACACACACAGACACACTCAGACATTTAAAGTGATAATGAGATGTGGTAGTAGTTAAAGTTAGGCTTTTATATTTCTTATATTTCTTTCAGTATGCTACTTTTCTGGTTCTGCTTAAGAGTCCATTACTATGTGAGAAGAAATTCCATTTTTAACTTGTTGGTCAATCATGTCAGTGAAGTTGGATCCTCACTATGTATACCTGGCCAGGTAACACACTAAATGTGTATCAGCATCTCAGTTGATTTCATATTTCTACAAATATGAAGGGAAGGAATAATTAATTCAATTTCTGTAATTTCCAATCTGGGTTTCAGAAACAGTGCATCTTTTGAGAATTTCAGTTAGCTAGCATCATAAATGCCAAGTATGTAAGATGAGATTTGCTTTTGGCTGTGGTTTGGCCAATGTCAGTAGACAAGATGAAATAAATAGAGAAAAGAAAGGATATGAGAGGTTGCACATTCCTTGATTTGGTTAAAGTATACCACAGATGAGAATAAGAATGGCTGATCTTTAGTGGGGTCAGTTCTGGGATCATATTTTCAGAGACTGTTCCTCATTGTGCTAGTACTTTTGAGGTACTATCTCCCTTATATTGGATTAGGAACATTCTAGATACACCAGCATTGAGAGATCTTATTGTTCAGCGAGAGTGTAGGGAGACTTTTCTGCATTCAAGCAGGTGGGTATAAATGGATAAATCTCTTTAAAAAGCAAGTGTGTCTATGAACAAAGTAAATAATTACAGAAAGGGAAAACTCTTCATAGAGAATCCTACAAGCATCATTAAAGCCTCTTGATACAATTGCATTTCATTATGAGATTTCTCCTTCATTCAGATACAGCCCTCTAGACTGATCCTGTGGTATTTTGATTGTTTCTGGATGAATCATATACAATAAAAAATGTATTTCACTAAAATGATCAAAAGCATGGAATATTAAGGAAAATATTTTTCTTTTATTAAAAAATATATAATGATGATAGTGTATTCTATTTTTGTAGTTCTCAAAATGTAAAATATTATCACATTTACTAGTTCTTTTAATTCTAAAAAATGCATTTCAAACTAAGTATTCTTATTACCTACACTTTACACATGATTGTTGGTCAGGGGAGTCAACCGATTTGCTCAAATCTAGATAGTAGCAATTGGTACATGCATTCTTTCCCCTCCCTCTAAGTCTAGTGCTCTTCCAGCTCAGATAATCTGCCTCCTATTTTCAATAATGAATAAGTTGTATTTGATTTTCTGGGATTCTATGAATAGTAGGTAATTTTTATTGCTTGTCAAAGCTTTCTTGCCTTGCTACTTCATTCAATCAAAGTTTAATAATGTGACCTCCTTGAGGTATACTATTAGAAAATAAAATTAATTAGTTGAAGCCCAGTGGTGCAGATAACCTAACTACTGAAACAACTAGTTCTCCCTTAGGACATGGACTCTATACAGGGCTAATTTTGAAGCACAGATTTCCTTTTTTTCTAGTGGGAAAAATAATTCACATTCTTTTAATAGACAACTGCACAAGACATTTATTTTTAAATATGCTCTTTAAAGGTTAAATTGATGTTAAGCTGGTTTTCTAAACTAATACACCAGATGAATCTTCAAGACTGGGGACAGCTGTCTGTTCTTTTACATCACACTTCCGACAGTGCTATCTCTAAGACATGCTGGCAAGAAACAGGAAATTGGTTTCAGCCAAATTCCCACATTGCAGAGTCTCGATGATGAAAGGAGGAAGAGTCTCTCGACAAGAAGGTGTGGGTGTGTGATCAAGCCCATATACACAGTGCATCACAAACTCACACTTGTCTAATTCTAGAGAAGGACTATTTTTATGTCTAGTTTTGTGTTTTCGATAAATACCAACTATTTCAGAAGCTACTGCTTTAGGCATGGAAACAAGTTTACTAAACAGTGAATTGTGATTTGAAAATTCAGCAATCACATTAAAAACTTTCCTAAGCTCAAGTGGTCTTTAGAACTACAGACAAGGCAGAGAAAAATTATATTTAAGTACTCGAGTATTTTGTGCATTTCAAACATATGTTTCAGAGTGTTTTACAAGTCCTAAAATATCTTAGTTCAATGAAGACCTCTAATGATACTCATGATATACAGACACAAACTGTATCTCGCATATTTAATATCTCATTCAAGTTTGATCTAAGTGCTAATAATTAAATTATGCTATATGTTACCATTTGTATGTGGACCTTGAGGAATATTAATTTGTTCTCTCAGTTCAAATTCTGATAAACACAAAGTTACCAATGGCGTTCAAATCTATAAAACATTTTGAGATACGTTTATCTATTATACTTTCTTATAAGCCACTGTCTACTCCTGACAAAATGCGTTTTCTTTATGACTATTTATTATTTTGGCACAATTTTTTCCTCTTTGGCACTGATTTATTTTTTAAATTATATTTACAAAAAGTAAAGCACAATATTCATTAAGTGATTTAAAATTTTTTTTGTTTTACTTAATTCATCTGTTTTCATTCTTGTGACCACTAAGAAAAGTGACAGAAGAAAAGAGAATGCTTTAGAATTTCAGTATTTTATAAACTGTGTATTATGTATTCCCTAGCCTATGGTTAAGAGTAAAGACTTTAAGATGTCCCATGAAAATTAATACATGTCCTGAAATATGTTACGTTTACTTTACTTACTGCGTTTTTGAAGGTACCTTCTCTCCACTGACATTGTAATTCCATTCATCTTTCACAAAGACGTTTGTGTTTCATCAGAGTATTATCTCTGTCCAAAGTGTTCCAAATTCACTTTGTACTTTCCTTAGTACACTGGAAATACTTTACCTTGCCCATTTAGTCACCGGATATAGTCAGCTTTAAATGGAAATTCTGGGATGGCTTTATCAATCTCTCTCTCTCTCTCTCTCTCTCTC
>NW_011888783.1:1179787-1225172 GCF_000151845.1 Pteropus vampyrus | reverse complement strand
TGAGAGGGCTCTCTTGTGTACAAGCGAACTGTGTATATGGCTGAGAGATCTCACGTACTGGTTTTCTACTGCTGCTGTAACAAATTACCATAAACTTAGTGCTTAAAAACCAAAATTTTTAATCTTACATTTCTGTAGGTCAGAAAACTGATGTAAATCTCACTGGATTAAAATCAAGGTATCAGCAAGATACCTTGATTGAAAACTCTAGAAGAGAATCTATTTTATTGCCTAGTCCAGCTAGTCCTTTAATGAAAACTCTAGAAGAGAATCTATTTTATTGCCTAGTCCAGCTTCTAGAAGCTGCCAACATTAGCTCATGGCCTCCTTTCTCCATATTCTCTGTCCTCTGCATCCTCTTCTTTCACTTTTAAGGACATTTTCGATTACATTGGGCCCACTTGGATAATCCAGGCTAATCTCCATATTTTAAAATCAGTTTGTCAGAAGTTCAACTGAGCTGCAAGTGGCATATATATATATATAGTTGGGGGACGGGGAAAGAAGAGAAAAAAGTGGAAAAATAGGAGAGAAGTAAAGAGTAAAGAGGTTATTAAAGAACAAAAATTCAACTGAGTAAATTTAAAGATTTAAAATTGTAAATAAACACACAAACAAACAGCAAGCTAAAATGAAAGAGTAAAGCCTTCAATGACTTACTATGATGGTGTAAGCAAGAGTCTAAAACCGGAGAAAGGGCAAACTTTCTACTCTTCCATTCCCCCACGGAACGGGGTAACTGTCAATGGTCAGATGGGTCAGCACAGGTGTAAGGGTGGCCTAACCTGGGATCCCATTAAATCTTAGAACTCATCTATTACCACCCTGCTGGTCCAATTGCACTGGCCCCCGTGCTTGTCCTAAAAAATGCCAGGCACATTCCCACCTCAGGGCCTTTGTAATTCCTGTTGCCTCTAGCTGTGTCTTCCAGTCAAAAAAAAAAAAGAAAATCACTGGTCTTTCCTGGTCATTCTTTCAAAAACTGCACTTCTTACAGCCAATATGCCATATCTCACCCCGCTACTTTATTTTTATCCCCAATATGTATCAGTTCCATTCCATATAACTTATTAATTTATCTTATTTTATTTTAGTTCCTTTTCTCTCATTCACTGCTCAATCACCAGTAAGAAAAACAGTTCCTAGCACATAATGAACTCTATAAATATTTGATGAGTTAATAAATATAGCACAAATACAACATTATTTTGCTCATATATTGTTTTACTCTCATAGCATAAATTTTATATGTAATTATCATAATCCTGTCATTGATATTAGTACCAGGAAACTAGAGAGTTAAGGGGAACAAAGACATTTTGTCATCTTATCATCTTCGGCAGATAATTATGTGCTTGATAAAGAATATTAATGACACTCTATCAGGCAAAAGAAGCTGCCAATCATCTTATTATCTAAACAGCCTATACTCCAACTAGGTAAATTACTTCAACTCCATATTTTGCTACAGGAACATCAGATATAAGGATGGGTCAAACTGAGCTTTGGCAGGTGCTTCAAACTCAATATATCCAAAAATGTTATAGAAACACCAGGCATTAAGGACTAAAAGAACATCTTTCCTGTGGGGAACATGGGAGAGTGATATTTTACTTTCTCATTGTTTGATGTGGAGCCAATGAGTGGATCTATACCAAAATTTATGGATGCAGTTAAAACAATGCTTAGACTTAAATTTATAGCTATAAAATGTTTATTTTTTGAAAAGAAAGATTTCAAAACTATAACTGAATCTTTTGCCCAAAGACCTTGTAAAAAAACATAAAGCTGATAGCAAGCAGGACATACATAATACAGAGTAGAGCAGATGTTGATGAATTTGAGATTACAAAAACAATAGAAAAAATCAACAACAACCCAAAGTCTGAGTTTTCATAGAAAAGCCTTTGCTTCTTACTTGCTGAAACTGTGAGCCAATATGAGATCAGCTAGGCTTGAGTGTTCTTTGTTTTCAATCTGGGACCAAATTCTGAAGGGACAATAGCTTCTGGGGCATGCTTTTAATAAAAATGTCAGGAGGGCAAGGGGCCCTTTCAAACCACAAAAGTATACTTAAGACTCTTATTTGATTTACTTCTGCAAACATTCTTGGTAAAGCAAGTCACATAGGCCAAGTCCAGTATCTGTAGGGCCAAGCAGTCTCTGATACAGAAAGTAAGACAAGAGCATACATATTGGCTTAAAAATAATAAAATCCTCCACATGGCATTGCATAATTATGGAGGAAGCTTTGTGTTGATATCATGGGGGTGCTTTTTATAGAAAACTGCTGCCAGGAACCTACATGTGAGCTAAATCTTTACTGTGTAAAGTCACTGACACTGAGACCATTCTAATACAAACATTTTTCTCCAAATTCTTCTTCTCGATGTTTTTATCTGTATTATTATTGGAAACCTGGGCACAAGATATTATAATATGCTCAAAATATACTTCTTTTTCTTTATTTATCTTCCCTAATTCCAATCAATTGATAATGCTCAGGTTCTATTTGCAAAATGTACCATATACTTGACTTCTTTTTTCCCTTTTCATTTTTATATCCTATTAGAGACTCTTACTTTTGCTACTAATAATTATTGCTAACATTTATTGACCACTTACTGAGTGTCAGAGACTGTCTTAATTATATCTATTAAATCTGGGTATTATAGCAATTACACTTCAGAGATCTAATAAATTTCCTCTCAGAATTTCAGTGGAGATGAGTTATTGTGCAGATATATGTTCAAAGGTGCACCAACCAATACCAATTAAATGAGCTTAAACTTCTCCTTCCAGCAAACACAGGCTACTATGAATATGTGCTAAACTAACTTCCACTTCACCCTATATTAAATTGGTGATCTCCTATTTGACTACTGTTATTCCTGTTTTTTTCCTGTTTTCATTAAAATGGTCACTCTGACTGAAATACAGCAGGAGATGCATGACTACTTAGATGAAAAAGTAATTCAAATTTCTACTGTTACATAAACTATATAAATTAATTTTCTTTTCTTCCTACACTTTCTTCTTTCCAAATCATTCTACTTGTTACAAGACAGTCTATAAAAGGAATATTTGTTTTTTCCCCCAGTTTTATTGAGACATAATTTACATACAACATAGTATGAGTTATTTAAAAAATAGTACCTATGACAGTACTCCATAGGCATAAACTGTATTTTTCTACCAGTGTAGCTCCAACCACAGTAAAAGAAGCCATAACAAATTAAACCCAAAGATAAACTGGAAAAATCAATTGAGCCAATCATTTTACATCATTTACCATGAGAGACATGAAGTAGCAAATTGTCAAATTTAATTTCACCTTCTATTTCTTACCACTTTTTAGTGTAGGTGCTAATAAGCAGCAAAGGAATAAATGGCAGACACATGTAGAAAGAAGGCAAAATGAAATAATTCACAGTTGTGATTATTAGCCTTTCAATAGCTGAAAAGTAAATAAAATGGTAGCTAAAATTACAATAAAGAGGATAGCAAATTACATCTGAAGATGAATGATCTTTTGCATATAATAGTATTTTAACCTGTTTTTCCTATAAAATATTACTTGAATCTAAGATTTTCCTCCCGAATCCTATTTAATACATATGCTCACACCACACCACACATGTACATATGCATACATATGCACACACGCACACACATGTATGGACATAGGAATCAGTAGTTTTTCTGACTCATGAGTATCTCTAATAAAATAATGTCTGAGAGCACAGTGATTATCTCTATATCAACCAAATGGAATACTATAGTATTTACTATATGGAGTGAAAAATGTATGAGCATCATCCCCTTATGTGCTAAGCTGTGACTTTTAAAAATTAACTTTTTATCTATTCTAGCTAGAATAATGAATAAAATATGACTCTTTTAAGCCTAGAGAATGGGTTCAAGCATAATTTCCTTGTAATTAAGTCATAAGGTCATAGCTTATGAGCTCTTTTCACCGAGTTCCATAAAATATTACAACAATTGTTCTGACTCTGCTTAACAGCTTATTCTTCTTGGGAGACTGATGAAATAACAAAGAATAGAGATTAATTAAGATCATAATCTCAATGACTACATTTACACTGACATTTTAAAAGCATGAAAACAGAACTGGCCCAATAAAAAACTGTGACATAGGCAAAAGTTTTGTCTTTATGACCATTTTAAGTCTTATATTCTCCATGTTTTCCATACTACAGAAATTTGAATATATATCTTATAAATTGTGAGTTCATACATATGTGTGTACATTTTATTTGGAGACTGTATTTTTAAGAAGATCCATCCACCATGTTCCACTGTAATTCAGGTGAACTAACCTTTTTTGAAGTCTCATAGCTCTATGCCCATGCCTATTATAACATCCATTCTATCATGCTGTAAATATATAATTCTATATATGTCCCCAACAATGTACTGTGTGTTTAATGAGAGCAGGGAATGTATCTCATCTCTAAATTCTAACATGGTGCCTATTACATACAGTTGGCTCTCAGTATCTGTAGGTTCCACATGTGCAGATTCAACAAATCCTGAATCAAAAATATTTTGAAAAAATGTTACACTGTAACTGATATGTACTATGTAGGTAGGCCTATGACAGTTGTGTCTGTACTGAACATGTACAGACTTTTTCTCATTATTATCTAAACATACAGTATAACAACTACTTAAATAGCATTTACATTGTATTAGTTATTATAAGTAATCTAGAGATGATTTAAAGTATACAGGAAGATGTGTGTTGGTTATATGCAAATACTATGCCATTTTGTGTACAAGACTTGAGTATCTTAGGATTTTGGTATCTGTGGGTGGTCCTGGAACCAATTACCCTCAGATACTGAGGGGTGACTGTAATAAGTAAACAGTATTTGCTATTTGAAAAAAAAAACTGTGGAAATAATATTGCATATAAAGTAATTTTTAAATATAGAAAACACAATTGAGTACATCGAATACAAAATAGGTTGCTTCTCTGATCTTTTCCATGAAGTACAATAAAGTTAGTCTAATCATTGATAAATATTTTATTCTAGAATTATTGCTTATAAATTGGTTGGTATAAAAATAAAGCCTGCCTTTCATAATTTATCCACAATATTTTCAAATGAAATCCATTGTTATCTAAAATTCATAAAGAATCTAATAATTTGCAATTTCTAATATACTAGGATAGTCTTTTTCTTTTTCTTTTTTTAAATTATAGTAAGAACATTTAGCTTGAGATCTACCTTCTTAACTATTTTTTAAGTGCACAATACAGTGTTATTAAGTATAAGCACAATATTGTATGGCAGATAGCTCCAATTTATTCATTCCTTTATAAGGTATTTCTAAAATAATCACATTCATAGAAACAGAGAATAGAATTTTATACCATGTAATACTTCTCACAAGCAGCTTCAAAACCTTGGATGATCTTTAACTGGACCCTCCTCCTTATAAATATATATTCCATTACTTATCCTTTCAGAAATATACATGTAGTCCCCTAGATTTGTACTTTATAATGACTTTCTTAATATGCCCTTTGTAATGGTCCATCACAGTCATTATGGACAAAAATAGGAGACTAAATATATATTTACTACATGACATATATCCATTTCTACTTACCACTTTATACTAAGTCCATATCACTTTATGCTAAACTTTTTGTGCTCTTAATCTAATCTTTGAACACAGTTTACAAAATCTTTAATCATCAACACTCTATAAAAAAAAACAACTATGTTAATGAATATGTATTACAATAAAATAAAGTTCAAATTGCTATGTAGCATTTAAGTCTTCCATACTCTCACCTCTACAACTTCTCAGCCATCTTCTTTCCCCATTTGTATATAATAATTCTTTCTACCAGATTTCTTTGAAAGTACTACTTTTTCCTTTATGACTGTGTAATTAATAGCCATTCTTTAAGACTTTTCTCCATTAAAGTTTTTCGTAGTACCTCTACACATTTAAGGCATTTAACGCAAGCCATGTCTATGTGGAATTTTTACATGCTTCTTTGTATTAGATTGTTTATTTTTTTAACCATCATTTTTTCCCCCAATCTAGTTTGTGAGACCTTCAAAAATGAGAATGATATTGCATATTTCCCTGTATTCTCCAGTAAAGAGTACATATATATCAGAGTATTGAACAAACATTGCCCATGTAATGAACATTGCCCATCTAATTGGTGATGATTTAATTTATAATTTGTCTAGCATTTGCATACATTTACTGGAATTATTATGCAGCTAAAGTAAGAGTGCAAAGTAGAGAACAGATAGGCTTTGAAGCCAGAGAAACTTGGATTGAAATCACACTATTAAAATATATTTATCTAACTTTAGAATAATTATTAAGGTAATATATTTATATGACATTGGAATGATTATTAAGACCCCTGAATTTCTTTTCTTTCATCTTAAGATGGAGATAATAACATCATGTTTTTCAAGTCATTGTGAACTTAAAGATAAGTAAGCAGCAAAATTAGATCACTCATGAGTTCCTGGGTACTCTCTTGAGTATTTAAAAGGAAAAAGTACATTATTATCATATTTTGATATATTCGTGGTATAGAAATGAAGGCTTTTCATTTGAAAATATATAATTTTACATTAAATACTAAGTTGCTAAAAGTTTTCCATTTAGCAATTAATAGACTATTATAAAAATATTCTATAAAATGATTATAGTTATTTAATTTGATGACTTTCAGTTCTGCAAAAGATTAGACTTTATTATTTAGGCAGGTCAAAATCCTAATTGTTTTGTAGCACTTGGGAAGCTAGTCTAAAGAAATTGATTAACCCAGAGTGACTAAAAGCCACCCTGTGTGGAATTTGTCTCACTCGAACTTATATTTACTCTATGTATGTGGCTTCTTGGCTATCACAAACGCTGTGCAAAAAGCAATAACTTGCATTGACATTAT
Source organism: Pteropus vampyrus (assembly GCF_000151845.1). Lineage (NCBI taxonomy): Eukaryota > Metazoa > Chordata > Mammalia > Chiroptera > Pteropodidae > Pteropus > Pteropus vampyrus. The sequence continues at coordinate 1,218,217 of NW_011888783.1, read as the reverse complement.
CTACACCATGTATGCCTTTATTCAATTACATCCCACCTCAAGCAATTTTTTTTTTTTCTACATGGCATCGATTTGGTTGTTTTTTAACCTTTCCTCATTTCTTCCCTTCAGTCCTCTTTAATTCCAGATGGTACATCAAGATGTCTTTACTGATTGTTTTGTAATAAAAATCTCTCACAGCTAAGGAGAATAGCTCTTTGTGTTTATAAGAGAAAAATCCAGCAATAAGCCAGAATGCCAGAGGAAAAATTCTTTAAATATACCCAAAACACAGTGATGATAATTTTTTGGTCATCCTTACCTTACTTAAAGATAATTTAATGCCGATGTGAATGAATTTCAGGTCACATTTTCAGTTTGGAGAGGCAGGTCCATGGGGAAGATAAAAAAAAAAAAAAAAAAAGGAAATCAGCCGACCTTTATTTGACACCTGGCTCTGTCATTCACTAGTTTCTTAATTTTGCACGAGTTGCTTAACATTTTAATACTTAGACTGTGCATCTATAAAATAAATAGTATATAATTGCAATAGTATGCTGGACAATTAAAAGATTGTGTATGATACCACTACATTGTCTAGGAATAATTCTCAAGTCTGCTGATTTACCTTCCTCAGAAATCAAAATTAGAGAAAAATTAAATTTGGCTGAGAAGTTTCTATCTATCTATCTATCTATCTATCTACCTACCTACCTATCATCTATCTATTTATCATCTATCTATCTATATGTATATATGTACATATTTAGATTTATAATCACATGTTAATCACCAATTTGTATATAATTTTGATATTTTAATAAAAAATAAGTGAGATCCATTAAGTGGAGTAAATTATGGTTTATGGGAAAATATATCTTTGTGACAAATATGTGAACTTAAAATCAAAAGACGTGATGGAATATGGACAGATATATCTGTAATGTATATAGGACTTAAATAAGCTTATTCTCAAGACTCTTGAGTGCAGAGTTACTGTAATTAGTGTGCACCACACAAGGAATTTGCACTGCTCCATCACCCACATTTGACAAACGATGATGGTTTGCAGCTAGAATAAGCACAGTTGTTTTATATTCGTCATACAAGAGTTTAATGGTTGGCTTATCTTACTTTATTGGAAATCAATTGTAATCTATACATAATGGATATAAAGTGCGTCTAGGAAATGTTTTCCAATGATAGACACTGCAAAGCTCTATACTAAGGATTTAAATATATTACAATTCAAAGTAAGCTTAAGTTTAATCATTCAACGAGATATGAAGAGTCAAGAAACACTATATACAAAGACATCAATTCTGAGGTAAGAGAACAGACACCATGGTAAATAAAAATTTGACTCTCAATATTTGATTCTTGACATGTACATATATATATATATTAAGTGATACAATGAATTTATGTAGAATTTGACTCTCTATTAAGTTATTTTTATCAAGTGTAAATTCCAAATACAGCTGAGCAAAATGTATATATACAGATATATTGCTTAGAGTGCCAATGTGAAAAAAGGTAACATTGGAATAATACAAACACCAATGTATGTACAGTGATATTATTTATAAAGGTCAATATAAGTGGAAAGAACAATATATATATTTTTTAATTTTATGCACTTACAATTATCGGGTAGTCTCCTAAGCATCTAGTTAAATATCCATAGTTTTTTAACCTTTAAGGAATTATGTTATGTTACATTGTAATTGAAAAGTTCTGTATAGTTATTTAGACCTTAGATATGTCTTATCTAAACATGTTCTTAGGATTTATTTTGTAGATTCAATTTTGAATTTGGTTCTTCAAGTGATTGGAGAGACTTTAGCTCTATAAATTGAGGATGTAGCCTATCATATTATTTCTCATCTATGTTGTCACCTGGTAGTTCATTTGAGTGTAGTTTTCGGTGTTCCAATCAACTGTAGTGAAGGTTTTAGTGCAGAGAATCCCATTGTACTGAAAGCAACAGTAAAAGAGAATTTTATGTATTGGAGAATAGATTTTAGAATATAAAAATTCATATCTGGTGCATCAATGATACATTAAGAGAAATTTTCAAGCAGAGCAGCACTTAATACAAGTTTTTTAAGCTAAAGACAATTATTGATTTTTTTTTTTAAATTAGCACATAGAGGGTAATTAAAAAGTTATGTGGAGATTAGCAGTCTTTTTGTGGGCACACTAATTTTGCAGCAAATTGCCGACTATAAATTATTCCCAAATGCTAGTTTACCTAACAATTGGCATTTTTAGATTCCTAACTTAAAACAAAAAGATGATGAAAACGTAATTAACTATGTGTTTATTTTTCAATAGCTCCCCTTTGTCTTCATTATATTTTCTTAAAGTTATTTATGACATTGTATGACCAGTCTACCTTATTCTCTTCAGCCCCTCTGTACCTCATACTTTAGACTCAGAATTATAAAACTCTGAGAGTTCTCTGTGCACAATCCTGCTTTGTGACCCCAAACTTTTATTCATTTCAAGTGCTTACTTTTGTACTTATTCCCTCTACCCCACTAAAGACACAAAAGAAAACCTGGTCCATGTGTTATTATTTCTAATACAAGATTCTTTTCCTTCCTCTCTCTAATCCTTGAAAATATAAGTATATCTGCACTTACGCCTAAGTCTATTACTATTCTTTCCTTATACGTTGACTCTTTCCCGTTATATCCTGGTCTCCAGTAGGCTATGGATTCCTTAGAGTACAGAGTATGCTTATTTATATATGTGCACTTGGCACCTGACATTTGGAAGGTTCTCATTTAATATTTGTTAAATTTTTGAAAGGAATAAATTTTTATTTATATTATTCTATCTTTTTTCTTTAGTGAGGCTATTCCCTTCAACTTTGTGGTCATCTTTTATTTTAACACTTTCTTAATATTATTTAATCATTTAATTTTTTTACATAATAACCTTTAGAAATAAGTTAATACTTCAGTGAATTTAGAATAATTGTAGTAATGAATTTAGAGTAATCTTGTAAAACTTACAGCTACTGGAAACTTAAAAAGATAATTTTTATTTAAAAATATTTTAATTGCATGTATGATATACACACAGTATCATGAAATGATTCTTTGAATATATATTTTATTAACCCAAAATCTGTTATTAAATGTATCAGTTTATACATGTGTAATTTTAGTATCTTTCAAAAATTTTTTTTTCATAAATAGAATAAGCATTTCCTCTAAGCTACTGGTTTTCAACAATAAAAAACATATGTATAAGTGTAAATTTCAATTAATCTCCCATTATAGCTGTCTTCAATTACAAATTTATGAATCCAGATTAGTGAGATTTTGCTACTGTATTACTTTTTGGTGTTTTACTTTTTTGGTGTTTTATGGATATTTGCTAAAGTTTCATTTAATTCTAAGAACTATACGTTCTTATTAGAATAAATCATAGGCATAGAAAATTAAGGAGGTTGCTTTTGAGGAGGAAGCTGTACCATACAATGTATCATCAATCACTACTAAAGATAGACTCCTGGCAGCTCGGTTTTATTGAGTTGGAGGCTGGAAGAGAATAAATGATGGTAAAACCTGTTTGGAGAATTGGGGCAGACTAGAATCAGGCAACGAAGAACAATATACTGCAGATAAACACTGAAACAAAATATAGATTTATACTCATAGGCACCAACTCTGGGAAATGGCAGCAGCAGACATATCTTTTCATGCGTCATCTCAGATGGAGTGGTTCTTTTGGAGTCCATGAATCATTCAGTCTGCGAGGCAAACAAGCTGCTTCTAAAGCAGTAATGCATCATTGTTTTCCAGTAGTGGCTATAGTGACTAAGTACAGACTACATGTGTATGCTGGATGGAAGAAACCTCAGGCAAAAAATCAGTCATACCAGTACAGACATAAACAGGGAGCAGCATTGACAGTTCTTGTCATTATATCTAGGCATAAAGGATAGCATTATGTGAAATATAAAAAGATACTTCAGAAATTTCAGATGAGGTAATGCTCAGTTTACATACTTATCACACCATCTCTCTAAAAGTTGTTTTTTTTTTCATATTTTTATATTTCAAGACAAAATTTCTAAGAATTTTATGTATTAAAGAAACATAAAAACTGGAGGCAGTTTTTGTTAGTAAACTTCCACAAAATTCAACTGTATCACAAACTATGTTTCCCACAAAAGAATTTTGGCTCATTTTTATATACAAAGTAGTATTGCACATAAAATGACATTGACTTTCTACTGTATACTAATTCACCAAAAGAAAGGTGTTTGTGTTAGAAACTCTGTGGACCCCCAAAACCATAATCACATAGTCTAAATATATTGTTATTGTAATCAATTTTAAGCTATGAAAACAACTGTGGATGGGTTGTCAATGAGATCTAAGGAAAAAATAATTGCTTCTTTTATGCATTTTTAAGTTAGATTTAAGACACAGTCATATTATGTGTTTTGGAAAACTCAGGGAGTGTACAAAATGTTTATGAGAAAGTAATTATTTAGATTTAGTCACCACTTTTTAAGTGTAAATACATGAAAATATTTGCAATTAGATTTGTGTGGAATTATCTATAATTAATATAGCTACTTGTTTACAGACTATTAAATATTTGACAGAGTTTGAAGCAGAAGTCTTTGTTGATTGAGAAATGAAGACAAATGCATCTTTGGAATTATGCACTTGCACTGAAAATCTAACTAATTTATAAAAAGGCATTTACATCTGAATTTTCTTCTATGTGTTTCATGCAAAGAGTGCTATCTCATCTTTGTATTAAGCAAGAAAGAAAAGATACTTAAACATTTAATAAAAGTATAATCTATACATGTATACTGAGTGCCTATGAAGTACAAAGTATTTGATGGCCACACAGTTAATAGTTTACAAAATACACAGTTAATAGTTTACAAAAGCTTGCTACCTAGGAAACTATCATAATATAAGACAAAATAGAGTTCTATTAAAATAAATCAAATAAAGAGTTATGAAATCAAAGTGTGGGAAGACGTTACTACCTTTGGTAGAACTGAAGGAACTATGATAAACAAGGGAGTAAAACTTTAATCTTCTGCATGAGAAAAGTGTATTACAGTCTTCAAAACAGTTTGATTCCAGAAGATAGCCACAATTATGGGGAATACAGTTATTCAGGTAAATAATTTGGTGACGAATTTGGGAATGTTCGAGCTCTATATTTTATCACTGGCAGTGGAGAACTATTGATTTTTTTCTTTTTTCTTTTTTTTTTTTTTTTTGAACAGTAGAATTTAGTATCCAATTCCAGGCTCTGGAAAAATATCTCTGATAGTAATGTGATTTTAAGATGAAAAAAATCTGGAAATATCATGTACAGTCAGAATTTCATTACAACTATCTAAGTAATAAATAGACAGAAAGAAGCAGAAATGAGTTAGTAGGAAGAAACTTAGAACTTGTTAATGAAAGAATGAAGGAGAAGGAGTATTCTAGGATGACTATATTTCACAGTGAATATTAAATGATTTAGAGGGAAGAGAAAGAGAATAGGAGTTCAGAGTGAATGTAAATAATCATCTCGGTCTTTTAAATGGTTGGAATGGCAGAATCAGAGTTGGAAAGGATATGGATTTGTATTATTTACATGGAAAAAAGAGCCAGGTAGATTTAATATTACCACTTGTGAAGTTAAAATAGATCCTTGGGGAGGGTGAATAATTTTAACAGTCTTCACTCCATTAACCAATATTTTCCTTCTTGAAAATTTTCCTCGCATGATTTACAGCAAAACATTACTTCCAAGAACCATTCTTATCTCTCTGGCAACTACCTCAGAATATCTTTTCTTGCTTCCACCTTGTAAGAAATTTTGAGATGCACATTACCCAAGGATTTCCTTTGTCTGATAGAAGGAGGCTGCCTGGGAAATGTCTAGAACATACCCTGTACACCTTCATCCTAAATCTGTGAGTTTTTGAAAATCTACTTTTGAAAACAGTTCTGGCAATAGCTTGGCTTCCTTGGCTTCACTCCTGCCACCCACTTTACCCTTAGTTTTATCAGAGCAGACCTGGCCTGGTTCCAATCCATCATAGATGGCCAAGTCCCAGACTCCAATCACAGTACCTCTTCAGTTGTCCACTCGTCCTAGGGTTGGTAGAGATCCTATTATTGCTGATTGCAAAGATCCTATTTCATTGTCTTAACAACTGTATAACCAAATTTCCCTATTAAATGACTTCTGTTATAAATATGTTGAGTGGTATCTGAAATTTTTCCAAAATGTATAAAACTATTTTCATCAAGGGCTATGCCACCTGTTGTGATTCAACACCAGTTAATTGTTACAAAAAAGCAACAAAAATTTGATAGATTTTTTAGAATTGAAGACACTCAGACGCTAGGTATCCAGTCTGCTTATTTTACAAATGATGAAACTAAAGTAATGAGAGTTCTATTTGCAATTATAGGATAGCTCTTTGCCTTCGCTCAGAACTTTTCTTCATTTGACGTGTATCAAGTGATTGAGTAGTAGAAATCAAGAATTTAAGAGGTTATTTCTCAAAAGGCAGCTTCATTACTAGGGCTGGGGCGGAGCTGATATTAGTAAAAAGAAGTTCATGAAGTTTCATTTTTGTGTGCATTAGTAGTTAGGGAAAATTAAAGTTTCAATTTTAATATTTCCAAATGTAATTAGTTGAATAAACAAAAAGGATGTTAAGCAGCCACAGCCTTGAGTATACTGTAGAAATTTATAATTGATGGCTGTAAGTTTCACTTTCTGGAGATTTCATTGGATCTCATAACATTTATGTTAGAGAGTAGGATGGATATTACAGTCATTTTTCCCCACAAAATTACATTCTATATATAATGGCAGTTTATTCAGAGGGAGTATATTGACTCTATAACCAAAAGTTCCGTTAAAGCCATTATGGGAGGTTGTAATTTTGTATTCAGAGATTCTTTAATAGTGATTATCGACCCATAAGAATGTAGTCATTATAAACTATAAAGATTTCTTTATCATTATAGTTATAGTTTCTTAAAAGGGAAAAAATACTGGACAAGGAACTAGGAGAACTGATATTGATTATAACTCCTCAAATTAGCAGAGAGAGCAGCTTGTATAAAGCATTTAAATTCTCTAACTACCACCATCTTATCTATGAACTGGTCTAAGGTCTATTCTGACAAGCTCGCAGAGCTGATACAAATGTAAATAAAAACAACTCTATATATCATATGTAGAATTATACATAAAAACTATATATATAGTTGTATATATTATATGTTAAATATTATAATATAAATTATATAGATATTTTGGAGATACCATTAGCATTATTATTTTTTAAAGTTTCTGTTGTATTTAGTGAATAGGTGTGGTAACTATAAGGTTAAAGTAAAAAGTGCATTTAACAACTAATTATAAATTCTTTACTGTTTTTGAACCTGATTCATGGAAGACTCAAATTGACTTTATTGATTATTTTTCTTTATTATTAAGTAAACAAATAAAATTGTGAAAGAGACAACTAAAAGGATGAATGATTATTGAAATGGAAGAATTATTCTCAAAGTAGAATAAGATTAATGAGGAGTTAACTAAAGTACACTCATATGCTCACTGGTTTCATCCAAACTTACTTTACATAATTTGAAGACTAATAACTTGTCGAGGCATAGGTTCAGGATTTCAGTGTTACGAATGATTTTATATTTGGCTGCACATTCTTTAATGTGGTGCTTAAACAGTTAGAGGACAGTGAGATATCTGAACCCATATGTTTAAAACTGGTTATACACAGTTATTATCTAAATTATGTCAGTTGGATACTGACACCTTGAATATCTCATTTTCTCCTTAACCTCTTTTATACTTTTCTCATTGAATTAAATAACAGAAATTAAATATGATGTAATAAAGAATTATAATACATCAAATCATTTTCCGAACTGAGCTGAAGATGAGGTTGACATTTCAATATAATTGAGCGGCAAATATAGTGTAAAAAATTGTCTCTATTTCTATACAATGAAACAGTGTAGAAGCTTAGAGGATATTTATTTTAAAAGTCAGATTATCTTATGCTCCCACATTATACTCTCTAATAGTATGACTTCATGAGAATATAGATTGATAAGGGACTCAAAGTGACAACCAATTTAAAAGTCCCAAATTAGAACATATGCCATAGTTCTGTGCTTTGCTCCAAGAATGTATAAACAATGTTTCTTTTTTCAGGTTTACTGCTTGCCAACTTTTTCTCTGAACAAAGGAAGGAAAGAAGGAAGAAAGGAAGGAAGGAAGGAGGGATGCAGGGAAAAGTAAAAAGGCAGATCTAATTAAAACTGTAATGTTTATAAGACATTAACAAATCTATTGTTGCAATTTCTAATATGTAGGCTCTCTTAGTCAAATATAATATAGTTAGAAACATTTAAGGTCAGTGTTTTTTGAGACACCTCATAAGAAGTTTTATCCTGATTCATTTACTGTGATCATGTTCAAATTTTCAGATGTGCTATTTTAGTAATATAACAAAGTAAAATAATCAGAAAAAAAAATCATTGTTCAACTAATTAACTGGAAGATATATATGTGTGTGTGTATAGTTATCACTCCAATGATATATAGTATATATATATAATTTCTTTTTCAGTGGACTCTGGTATTCCTTAAAAGAAAGAAAAGGAGGTTCTATTTTCCAGCAAATAATGAGATTTAAGCAACTGGCCTGACTGATCTTAGAGTGCTAATATAGGGTCAGAAGTCTTTAAGACACAACACAAAAATAATTTATGTACTGGAAAATTTAGTAACACACGGTCCATAAATTTAGCATAACAAATCAAAACAAAGCTCTGTTTTAGTATATTAATTCTTTCAGAACTCAATATTAACTGTATGCCAACTTTTAAAGGGAAGTTGAAATTTTACTCAATTGTTTAGTTTTTTTTTATAAATTTGAATTTACATTATTATCTTTCAGGTTTAGAGAAAACATTTTATTTGTATATTTTGTGAGAAAAGTTTTCATAAGTAATAGTCCGATCCTGAAAACTTTAGAATTATTTATTGCTTTTAAAAGCATTTTATTTCTTGGGTATAACTAATAGTTTGAAAATACAACAATGACTTTTAGTTATAATTTCAGGTATGATAACATTGAGTCCATAAAACCACAGAATAGAAACTTTTTCGTCTGCATTTTATTTGGACTCTTTTAAATAACAGAACTGTTTTAAGTGATATTGGTAAGTTTTTTTAAAGGTAAATATTTAACTACCCTGTAAAAACAATGAAGGTAGCAGATATTATTGAATATATAAGCATATATATTTCTGTTTACCAGATCACTTATTATTATTTCTTTTTTTTTAATTTGCTCACTTAACAATTACATATTAAGATCTTTTGTGCTAACTCATGTCACATATTATTCTTGGTGATGGGAATGCAATGTTGACTAAAACAGACAAAAGTCCCTGCCCTCATGCACAACAGGTCCCCATATCGGAAAGCAAGCAATAGGTAATAACATTTTGAAGAAAAATAAAGCAGAGAGAAAAAGAGTGTTGGTAATGCTATTTTAGTGTGAGAATATGACAATATAAAGATTTATCCGAATAAATTATGGCAGTTAGTATTCAAGCCAACACTATTGGAAGTAGTAAACTGATGGCATCAACGATAGTCATACAAACCTATTGACTACATCTTTGATAAAAGGAATTGATAGCTGTACTTGCTCTAACTTTCAGCACCTAATCTTTCCTGTGCATTTAGAAGCAAATTGGTTAAAATTTCAATGTCATAGATTACATTTTTTTGTTCGTAAATCATGCAATTTACCTTAATATATTATGTTGACTGCCATTGAGATGGTAACAAACAAAATCTTTCTGAAAAATTTTCCTCAGTTTACTCACCCATAATTTAAATAACACATGATATTGTAGCCTCACAGTGTTTTAAATAAACCAAGATCACTGATTCTGTATGTTAAATTGAAATTATAAACATTTATATTAATTTTCTAGTCAAAACTCTGAGTTACTTTTACCTTTTTATATCCCCAAATAAATATGATAGATTAATTCTGTGAATGATCCCTTTCTTAAATTTCTAGTTCCTTTACCTTAAAAAATTGGCAGAGAGAATGTAGCTGTTAGGTAAGGGGCAACTTAGATGAATGTAAAAAAAATAAATAAATTACTTATATAAACACCCAGTTTCTGTACTAAGACAGTTGTGTCCTTTTTTGGAAAAAATGTAATTCATTTGACCCATGGTTTCTTTATATTTTGAAATAAGGAGAATCTATTTATCAAAGGTTTTTATATGTTTTAATTTTTTTTTCTAAAGTTAAATTGCCCGAATACTAATGTATTAAGTCAACTCAAGTGGAGCTGCTCTAGATGACGTGGTGGTATAGTTGGGAAAGACTAGAATTACACTAAATTTATCTCCTTGAAGTACTTTCCTCACCTCTCCCCCACAAAAACTGTTGGGAAATTTTATGACATGTGTATGACAATATGAAAATCTTTTAACACGTGTATGACAATATTTAATTTATAGTTCCAGAAGTGGCATACATGCTGATTAATAGTTCTATAATGTCTGAAATTTCATTTAACCAATTATTATTTAAACAAGTGTTATGTCTTAATATCATCTTAGTAAAGAAATAAGTATAAAATGTATAAAAAAGCTGTTTTTAGGAATATTCTATAACATATATTGTAGGCAATAAACTGGGTCAGAAGGATAAATATGGATAAAGACTAATTAAAGAGCTTGCTTTACTGTACTTGATGAGGCATACAAAATGTGTTTTAATAAGCAAACACTTTTGAAATATATTGAATTACAAACTGGAAAACTAAATAAAGGTACAGATGTGAAATTCCCACATAAAGACAATTACTTTAGGCAAGGTTTTAATTTCTGGAAAAAAAATATTTTTATACCTTTAAAAAACTTTCCAGGATATTTTGAGACAATGAATCATTATCAGAGTAGCATAAACAACATTTATATTGATTAAACCATTTTATGTCTTGCAAGCTAATAATTTTAGTGTCAAGTGAATAAAGAATAGCAGTTTCCAGTGAGGAAATGGCCTTAATTGCCATTGCAATGCAGAGAAACAATGTTTACTAGATACCCACCATTACAATGGCCAAATTGTTCTTTGATGATGACATTTACAATCCAAGCAACTGTTTACAAAAACATGAATTCATTAAATGCAGTATGTTGATCTACTTATACATAGGCTATCATTTTAAAATTAAAAAAATAATGACTAAAATGTCAGCAAAAATCCTTGTTTCCCTGTAAGTTATATATATTTTAAATTTTAATGTTAGTATGAAAATTTGGTAGACATAGACGTTAATCACTTCATTGTCATATTTATGTTTTATACATTGTATTTTGTATAAAAATCAATTTATATCACTCTTTTAAGGCTATTCCTTAGAATCTATGGAACATTGCTGAACTCTGATTTTCATTATATTTTTAAGCACAATAATACTAACTAGAAATAATATAATTAATTTTTGCTAGGAATGTATTTTATTACTTATCATATTTAAGTTAAAATAAAGTTAAATGAAGCATAACAGAAATCATAAACTTTTCAAGTCCACATATGCATGTGCTCACATCCCTGGAGCAATAAAGAGAGCTAGGGACTCCAGACATCTGAGTCAAAATATCATTAATGGCACATATTGCCTTTGAACTACATAATGCTATTTTATAAGTCTGATATGCAATTATATTGAATTTCAATATTTGGTAGTGATAACATATTCTATTAAAATGTGTTTGAATAAACTTATTAACTTTAATGTCAGTTTGATAATGTTGATATTTAGAACATTTGTAGTTTATAATCTGTTGATTATAAAACTTAGAAAAAGGTGTTTCTTATTATGCATATGTTGCTATTTATAAGATAATATAATGGTGTATGCTAGCTCATAGTTATAAAAATAGTCCTTTTTTAATGCCATTTTGTCTTTGATTTTGAATGTTTTGGGAAGAAGATTAATTGGCTGAAAGGACTGAGTATTGTATAAATGTTTGACAGTTATCAGTTGTGCTCCAGAATATGGCGTATTTCTACTTTTAAGAAGCTTACACTCTGTCATTCATGCACAAAATTTTTCACTTAGTTAATAAGATTAACATTTATTATTATTTTTTTTACCTACTTAAAGACTAGTACCTTAGAGGGGTATGAGAGAATAATGTAGCTATCTAGAGGTCTCCATTTACTCATTCATAAATGAACATTACATCACACCTAGATTATTTTTTGGAGTGACATGAAAAATTACAGTTTCTTATGACATCCCTATATTGAGCTACCTCGGTAAACCTTTTCTTGGATGAAAAAGCCCAATATATTGTAGTATTTTAGAATTGTGGTCCCATGGAGTTTTCCCTTCTCATTCTAGTCTAAATTCAGCCTTAGTAATTTGTTTAAGTTACCACTAAAATGTTCCTACCAGCTTATAGCCTCAGAAGCTTCTGCTTCTTCTAAGCAAGTCTCAGTTATATGTCTCTAGATAAAATTGTCTCCAGATTTAGTAGTGGTGGTTTGCCCTGCAACCTCAGTTCTCTGATGGGTCCAAGAAAAGTCATTAATTTTCCACTTCTCAGATTTTCCTTGTTGTAATGACATGTATGGTGAATTCTGATCTCTTTACATGTCTGAGTTGAAATTGGAAGTCCTGCCTATTAAATATTTTATATAACTATATTTAGCATGTTATACTGAATTAATATGCTTATAATTCTGTATCTCCAACAAGGTTGCAGGCTCCTCAAGGATACCACATATTTATTTATCTTCGTATCTACAAATAATTAGAATAGAAGCAGACACATATATGGTGCTCTAAGTCTGTTTGAATGGAAGTTTTAAAAATGACTTAAAGATATATGGCAGTGAAATTTACCAAATGTTTTCACTAGTGAAATAATCCTGGCAGAAATGGAGTTTAACAAAGATTATTCTGGTCATAAAAGCTACTATAGGCCTGTGACAGGGAGGTGATTTGGTGTCTGTACAAAAATAGACACACTGGATTGTAGAAGAAATGACTGGTTTGAGATACATTTACAAGTGAAAAATGACATTAATAGACTTATTTAATTAATGAATATTTATTGCACATACTTTAAATCAGGATTGTTGAACTTCGAAAGAGATACATGATCTTCTATATTAGTTATCAATGAATTGGTCAAAGAACCAGAATTGAGTAAAGAGAACTGGAAGATGTTCAGTAAAGATCAGGTGAGAAGACAATGAAAATGTATCTGAATGTTACAGATGAGTTTGTTTTTGATAAGTTTATATCATTTGAAAATATTTTTAGATTGTTAACAGTCTAGGCACCATGATATACATTATTTATTCTGTCAGTTAACCAAATATATTTCTTCCACAAACATTTATTGAGCACCTAATATGTAGAAGACTCTATGCTATCTGAAGGGATTGAAAAAAGAAAAAAAAGGGAGGAAGAGTAAGAAGAAGAACACCAGAGGAAGAGATAGAGGAAGGTAAAGTAAAAAGAGCTCAGTACCTGCATTCCAAAACTCATATTATAATCCAGAAGAACACACTTTAAAATAATTATAAAATATATTAAATGCTCCTGGCTTTACCTTAGAATGTCATGGAAGTTGTTCAGAGGATTTGATTTTAAATGACTCAAAGGATTTGTGGCGTGATCATAGAAGGAATGGACGACATCCCAACCTAGGTTGTTTGGATGAACAGAGTCTCAAGGGCTAGATATACCTTCAAATGCAGAGAAATTTGTATCATTTGAAATATCTGTCACATAAATTTCTAGGGTGCTTGTGGAGGGATTTGAGGCTGGAACCCTAAGCTTTCGCTAGATTATGGAAAGCATTTTGTGTCACAGTAAGAAAGCTGAATTTACTCCTTAAGCAAAAAGAAACTATCATAATCCTTTAAAAAGAGGAATGACATGATTCAAATTTGAGCTTTAGAGGAATCATTTTCATAATTGTATAGTGGTATATTGTAGGGAACAAGACTGATGGTAGGAAGAATAAAAACACATTTGGTTTAGTTGTCCAAGTGAGAGGTAACAAGGGCTAGACTCATTTATTTGTTACTGAAAATTTCTTTAACATTCTTCATTCATTCTTATCCAATAAGTAACTTCTATTAGACTTATTATTAAGTTAGTTCCCTTTCAAGAAATCTGAAACAACTAAGTTAATACCTTTTAGTTTTATTTTCCATAACTTGATATTACTCCTTCAAAAGTTAATCTATTAAGACAACATGTAAGTAGGTGTTTGCTTTACATTTCCATGTATCTTGTTTACTGGTTTATTGAAGAATGCTCTAAGCAATATACTGTTTTAAATTCAATTATTTGTAATGGTTCTTGCATGTTTCCATAAGCATCCTTTACAATTTAGCATTAATGGATATTCAAAATCCTTCCAGCAAGAGGCATTCTTAAATAGATAGCGCCATTTGATATTATAAGTGTAGAGTTAAATTGAATATTAAAATTCAGTTTACCAAAAATATCAACATTATATGCATAAAGATAAAATAGGTTGCCTTAGAGATTGACATGTAGTTCATATTTTATCTGAAATTTACAGGCATTTATCTTGAATGATGTTGATCAGTATGACCATAAATAAGATGTGCTTATGCATTTTCTGAGAGCAGATTATTCTGAATAAAATGTCATTAATATTTAGTTTCAGCTTGAGAGTTGTACTGCATTCTTATTTTTATCTTAGAAAAGTATAATGGAATAGTAAAAATATAAAAGAAACATTTATTTTTCCAAAATTGAAAACAGCACAAATAAGATATTGCTATTTAATTTCATTCTTGTCCTTTTATATATATGAATATGTATAAATTTATATAATCTATATGACAATTATGTGAGAATGGTATCTTACATATAATAAACTACTCATGTAAAATTTAGATATTCTTGTTTTATTTTATAGTATTACATATGCTTTTTAGAATGAAAATATAACTTCATATTCAAAGTTACATTACAAAGTTGTCTTTAGTACTGATCATCAAAGAGTTGGACACTTGTTAGTGTGAAGAGATTTCAATATGCTTCCTCTTTGATCTGTAAATCCTTCACTGACTTATATTAACTTTTGTCTCCACTTCTCTTCACATGAAATAATGTTTCATTACTCAACAATAAGTCTTTTGAATGATGCTGTAAATCAGATATGCATGCTTTTGATAGTACCATCATTAATACGGATATTATCCATTGACATCTAGGAACTTGAATTTATACAGTGCTCCAGAACATCATTAGAGTAGCCATGCAGATCATTATGTACCCATGGCCTAAGGGAAAGAAATTTGAATCTTAAGAAAATTAGTCAGGAATTTGAAGTCTTTCAGTGGTTACAGATGGCAATCATAATAAAATCCAAACTCTTTCTGGAAGTCCCATTGTAATTTCAACTCTATCTAACTCATTTCTTTTACTTTTCTTCCATTTTGTCCAGTCTTAAATCAAATTCTCTAATACTCTTGGAAATCTAGATGTTTGTGTTTTGCACAGTCCTTCCCTCTGTCTGGAATATCTCTCCCAATTTTTACTCTACTTGGATAATTTCTGCTATTCCTTCAGGTTTCCACACAGAGAGAAAATCACTGTAAGATAATAATAGAGTTTCATGTAAATAATTGTACAGCACTAGAGATATGATAATGAATAAAAATAGTTTCTGTCCTCAAGTGGCTATCTACTGGTAAATCTTTTCGACTCTTTAGTCTGTGACAGATGCCCTTCTTTTGTTTCCTCAGAATAACCTTTGCATATTTCAAAGGCATTACTTAATTCCTTAATTATAATATTCATCTACTAGTAAGAATTCATATAAACTCTGAGATATAGTAGAGAGAGAGTCTTTCATCCTCATATCCTAGAATCTAGCACAGGCACTGGCAAAGAGTAGGCTAACTCCAAATATTTATTGAAAAGATTAATGAATAAATTGAATGAATGGAATGTTATATTAATTTACCAGCATCTAAAAAAGGACATATAAGTATAAATTTTATAAAAAAAGAAAAACATCTCATTTATATGCAAGCTTTTTTGCTTTCACCATTTTAGGTATACATCTTCATAATTTCTTACCAATTTAAGTAGTGTTTTCATGATAAGATAATCATATTTCTTATGTCTTTGGTTATCCTTTGTGATGAATATTTCTTTACTCAAATTGTGGTGTCTTAAGAACATTGGTGTTAGTAGGTTATTTATATTTCTATTTACAATTCCAGACTGTCTTGACTTCTTTTCAGACATTGACTTGAGTTTTTATTTTTTTCAATAATTTCTGTTATTTCCAGAATAACTATAAGAATGTTATAGTTATCATGCTGATCATGCTGATGAGTACCTCAAAATCTCCTGTAAACTCAGCTAAATATATTCAAAGTTTAATTTTTATTGACTGAGAAAGCAAAAAGAAAACTACTAAATGAAGTCTTAAACTGTCATTAACACATTGGAAAAGGCTATACTGGCTAGAAAGGATTTTTAATTTTTTTATTCTCTCCTGCTAGCTGACATATTCTAGAACTATACTTTTTAGTAAGAAAGCTTCTAGCTACATAAAACTATTTAGATTTAAATTAAATAAAAATAGATAAAATTAAAAATTTGACTCTTTAGTTGCATGTCACATTCCAAGTGCTGTGACTACTGGCTATTCTCTTAGACAATGCAGAAATAAAACATTTAAATTATTGTATTTCCATCTTACTAGACATTGTCATCCTATTGAAAGTAGAAGTTATTTGATAAGTGAAACACAAATAAGTAAAATGTTAAATTATAAACTAGAACTACTTTATACTCTTTCATATTTCATAAAAATCTATATGGTTACACCTTTTATATTATGTACCCATCACCTTCATATATTGAGCATAACATTTTGTTTGAAGTCTTCCATTGAATAACTCATTTCATAATGTATAACGCATAATAAGCATATGAACTGTTAGAAATGAGGCACTTACCAAATTAAAATGGTTTAAGGTTAATTGGATCAGAGCCAATACAAATTAAAAATAAATGAACAGATTTTCACTTAACAAAAATAAGCTGTGCTTCAATTAAATTCCTTTTTAACATTGTATAATTTATGTTTTGAAAACAAAAATCATGTGTATACAAGAGTATATTTTTAAAAGTAGCCATGTTGGTTATTTAATTTTCAGGCTTAATTGTCTAAAATTTTCCAATAAATAGTCTAAAATTTAGTATCCATCCTTCTGAAATACAATTTTGCTATTATTTCAATAACATTAGACATATCAAAATTACTGAGATAGTGTATTAGTCAAGTTCCTTATTGTTGCTGGATTGTGAAGTGAAGGCACACATTAAGTTGGTTTTTAACTTATTGAGAGATAATATATTTGAGAAGGTGATTAATGCCCTTTAACTTATTCATTTAAGAACTATTCATTGATGTGCTAGGCTTTTTTTGCTTGCTTGTTTGTTTGTTTGTTTGTTTGTTTTGGGGGTCAGTACTGAAATAAATGACATTCTTTCCTTGCAAGGTTTTAATTATCTCTGAAATACAGCCTCCTTTTCTTGATCTTTATAAAAACAAAGGAAAAGAAAGAAACATACATTCAACAGTATATATCATATGACAATCGAAGGGACATTATTAGAAGGGACTGGAGGAATCTTTTATTATGGCTACTGTCCCCCTCCCTGATTAAAATCTCTTAATTTTAAAAAGTTCTCAGTATTTTGTAATGTTAAACATCAATTCATGGTTGGTTTCTTTTTGTGTGAATAATTACCAATGGTACTAGATTTAACTTGAGTTCTTGGCACCAATAGGACCAACTAAGTCAAGATATCTGAAACCTACATACTAATTAGGGGAAAGAGGGTAACTTTATTGAGTGGTATGAAAAACTTACTTCTTGTAATCAACATTTCTTTGGTTATATACTATGAAGAAGAATCACTACACAAAAACACAGGTTATTATGACCCTAATGAGCACACCATTGTGGCAGGCCATCATGATCTCCTTATTCTCCTCTTCCTCCTTGTCTTCCTTTTTCTTCTTCTTCTTCAAAAAAACTGATACTCAAATGAAAGTTCTGAAAAAATAATTTTGCTCCTAGCCTAAGGATTTTTCTAAAGCTTAAGTTTGTTCAGCTGAAGGTATGCTATTAGAAAGGTGAAACTAATATAAATTCCTCACACATTTTGTATTTGATAGGCAAAAATTCCACTCTTACACAATTAATGACAGTGTGAATATACTATGATGAAATATTTTCCTTCAGTCTATTACATCTTTCCTTTATGGTTGCAGGAGAGACTGATGGGATAGAAGAGAATGAAAGAGAAAAAGAAGAAAGAAGGTAAAAAGAAAGAAGAAGAAATAAAGGAAAGAAGAGAAGGAAGAAGAAAGGGAGGGAGAGAGGGAGAGAGAGTGAGGGAGCAAGAAAAGGAAAAAAGATAGACAGAAGATGAAAGGAAAGGATCAGAAAGAAAGAATGAAAGAATGAATGAACGAAAGAAAGAATGAAAGAAAGAAAGAACGAAAGAAAGAAAGAAAGAATGAAAGAAGGAAGGATGGAAAGAAGGAAAGAAAGAAAGAAGGAAAGAAAGAAAGAATGAAAGAAAGAAAGAATGAATGAAAGAAAGAAAGAAAGAAAGAAAGAAAGAAAGAAAGAAAGAAAGAAAGAAAGAAAGAAAAAGAAAGACGGAGGGAGGGAAGGAGGGAGGGAGGGAAGAAGGAAGGAAGGAAGGAAGGAAGTAAGGAAGGAAGTAAGTAAGTAAGGAAGGACGTACGTAAGGAAGGAAGGAAGGAAGGAAGGAAGGAAGGAAGGAAGAAAGGAAGGACAGTGGAGGAGGCAGGGTGGAGGGTGGGAGATAGAAATAAAGGAACAGTTTTTGAGAGTAATAAATTGCCTTCATCTGAATTTGAACCATTTTTCTGGTGATCATAAATAAACTCTCACAACTCACCTCCAAAATATTCACTTAAAGAACTTGACAAAATATGACAGGTTTGATCCTCCCACTTGCTATATAGGTATTTTCAATGAGAGAGTTGATGCCACTAGTTCAAACTGTACTTATGCAAGCTGAAGAAAAGTGGCAGCTTGGCATAAAATCAGACAGGGTTAATGATAGTGAAGCTGGTGGGTTGACAAATGTAGGCAATCTTTAAACAGCTTGTTGAAAGGTTGGCTGCTGAAATGGTAGACAAAGTGATTCATTTGCTAAAAAGGAAAATAAAGTATAAATTATAATTAAGAAAAGAAAACAGCCTTAAGAAAATAGATTCTGTCTTAATTTGCAAATCCCTGGCTTTCAGAAGCAAAATAAACTTCTCCAAAATAGATTTTTATCTTATGGGTTTAACATGTACCAAACTAAGATAATTAGATTTATTTTTTTCTCTATTCTATAAACTTTATGGTCTTTAAATTGACCTTTAACTGACTTTGCTACTAGAAAAGCTTCATAGAAAACAATAAGAAAAAAAAATGGCTTGATGATTTACATAAATAAATGCATACTTATTTTTCTGTTTAACACCGTCATATTTACAATGCTTCACTGATATATATTCGTAAGTAATTGGATAGTTCCACCTAGATGAAATTGGTTATACAAGTTATTAATGCAGAACACTGTTGTTACGCTCCATCATCTCTAAGTGGGTTAGTTGGGTTTATTCTGTTATGAATCATATGTTGTTGTTACTTCATTTTTATATTATAAGGGAAATAATTCACAAATATTCAAGCCATGTGAATTTTAAAAGTGTTGTGAAATGTATGTGAAAGAGAGAAAAGTGGGATGAAATCACATATATTTAGCCTGTCACAGCTGGGATGAGGTGAAATCTGGCATCGCTCCAGTGGCATGGGGTAGGAGGAGGAGGCAAATAGTGGAGAACAGTGGAAGGTGGTGTTGTGTGTTGTTGTACCTTGGCTCTTCCCCAACGATGCAGTAAAGAATGACAGGTCAGCAAGATTTAGAAAAAGTAAGATTTAATGAAAGTATATTTTAGAAGGACAGGAGTGGTGCTAAGGAAGGTTTCAGCCCTGTGCAGTTTAGGAGATAAAGAGGAAAGATAGTACACCTCAAAGGGAAGGATAGGTTTTCAGACAGGAAAACTATAACATAGAGTTAGGAAGATCTGTTCATATTTAGGCTGTGATGGGAGGGCCTATATGATACTTATGTGAGGTCATCTTGACTGACAGCTGCTATATAACTTTTTGCCTACTGTCTTTGTGCTTACCCAGAATTCAGTCCGTTATGATTAGATTTATGAACTTCCAGGCCTAGTCATGAGATTATAATGATGGCATAATGAAGCTGAAGTTATGGGCAGTACTTTCTGCACATGTGTTTGCAGCTGGTTTATGCCAGCCGCTTTTATGGCCTTTGTTCTCTAAGATTTGGGGTAATTTATAACCCTAAAAGAGAGATATTTCTGGGAGGTGCTTAAGGAAAATCTTCAAGGGAAGTTTTGTATAGTTAGAAAGCCAGGCCTTGGCTCCTGTCACTCATGCCTGACTACTTAACAGGCCTACCTAAAATTTGAAAATAATTGTCCATCTCATCAAAGATGCTTGTTTTCTGCATTTTAGCTTTTAGATGTTACCTTCTATTAAAAGAAAGTCAGTATTAATTATCAAATAACAGCAGTAACTCAGTAAAAAACTATATTTTTAAGGAAAAATCTTTTTTGTATTATTCTGCCTCACTTGAAAATTAACAAGCATAAGAATAATTTTTCACTCCATGACCATCATGAATGACAATCATTTTTGCCTAAGAGATCGTATTTTGCCACTGCTAACTAACTATTGTACTACTAATCATATTAAAACTAATATCTTAAAGGGAAGCCAGAGTCAGAAGTTATAGCAATGTATCCCTTTACTACTTCTAAACTCTGAATTGAAAGTTAATGTTTGCAATTCTCTCCAGTATAACAAATTTGTCAAAGGAAAGACTTTATAGAGCCAATTGATTTAAATAACTTCTGAGGCATATTTTCAACACAGATATGAATATCCACTTTGAGAATTCTAGGAAAGATTTTAGTGGCTATACAGATGAGTAATAAATGAGTGGTTTCAATGTTTTCCAGAAAAGTCTAATACTGAATATCAGTAGATTGGCTAACCTCCAGCTTGACTTGAGCAGGAGTTTCTAAAGCACATAAATACATAAATATGGTTGAAAGTGTTTGTCTCAATGATTCTCCCTTTCTGTAAATCTATGATTTAGAAACCTCACTCTGAATTTTAAGTTCATAACTTAGTAGGAGTACAGTTTTATCAGGTTTTGCTGATCCTTAAAGACACTGATTTTTTTTATGCTAAATCCCAGAACTTGAGCTTTTCAGAATTATTTTTAGATGATTTAATAGAATTTATCTTATGTAAAGAACTCTTGCAGCTCAATAATATAAAGACAAAGAGGTAAATTGAAAATGACTAGAGGATTGGGATATACATTTCTCTAAAGAAGATATGCAAAT
This sequence comes from Pteropus vampyrus, assembly GCF_000151845.1. Taxonomy (NCBI): domain Eukaryota; kingdom Metazoa; phylum Chordata; class Mammalia; order Chiroptera; family Pteropodidae; genus Pteropus; species Pteropus vampyrus. Next base: position 1,196,617 of record NW_011888783.1, on the reverse strand, counting down.
GAAAAACAAGCACAAAAAAGATGCTCAATATTATTAGCTATTTGGGAAATGCAAATCAAAATTACAATAGGGTATCACTTTACAATTACTAGAAGAGCTATCATCAAAAAGACAGACAATAACAAGTGAGGGGATTGGAATCCTACTAAATTTATTTGGAAATGGAAAATGCTATAGGTTAATTGGAAAATAGTTTGGTAGATTCTCAATAACGTAAAAACAGAGTTACAAAGTGATACAACACTTTGACTTCTAGGTATATATCCAAGAGGAAGTAAAATACATATTCACATAGAACTTGCATGTGAATGTCTATAGCAGCATTATTCATATTAGCCACAAATGTTGCACATTAGCTAGAGTTGATGGGCAACAACTCTGATGCCCATCAACTGATGAATAATAAAAAAATGTGGTATATCCACACAGTGGAAAATTATTCCGTGATAGAAAGTGATAAAGTGCTCATAGGAGCTACAACATGGATGAACCTTTAAAATACTATGTTAAATAGAAGCCAGCCCTAATAGACCACACATTGTATCATTCTAACTATATAAAATGCTCAGAATAAGAAAATCTATTCATAGAGAAAATAACAGAGTGATTATCCAAGATGGAGAAAGGATGAGTGATTACTAATGTTTATAGCATTTTAAGGGAGTAGTGGTAATTAAAATACTTTAGAATTAAAATGTGGTGATAGTTGCACAGTTATTTAATGTATTAAAAAACACTGAACTGTTCACATTAAAGAGGTAGTCCAAAAAACATCCAAAAAACTTAAATTGAGAATTAAATTTCACTATTATTCAATATTATGTTTATTTAAATCACAAAAATGAATGAAGTAGAACACTGAAGTACAACAGAGAATATTAACAAAGTCAAAAACTTAATCTTTAAAAATAATAATAAAATTGAAAAACACTAACACTGATCAAGGAAAAAAAGAGGAACGTAACTCTAGTAAACATTATTGCCAGGCACTGATTTGCTCATATCTAAAATATGCAAGTATCATAATGATTCCATCCTTCTCATTCTCTAAAGCAGGTGAATTATAAATCTATTTATGGAAAGTATCAAAACATAAGACTCAGAGGTAAGTATTGAAGACTTTATATATAATTCTAAATATATATATCATAGTAAAACTAACAAAATTACAAAGTTTTTACATGTATTATCTCAACTTTACAGCCATGCTATAGTATACATATCTATTCAACATTACATTGTTTGTAGTTTTTAAAGATTTAATGTATAAATTGTAATGCATTTTTCTAAATTACTTCATAACAGAAACTTTGTTTTTAATGAAAAACTGTTACTTTCTTTAACAACAATCAATATGAATCTAAAACAATTGTTCGTATGCTTAAATATTGAATTTTTTTGAAATGGAAATATAAAGAAAATATGCATTAGTTATATTCACATATGTTTAATTGTAATTTATCTTAATAACTATAAGAATAACATGAATAAAAGTCACATATACACATAAAAAGAAAGTGGAAGAAAGAAAGATATCCCATAATATTATCCTTCCTATTTTAATATTCCTTAATGGATTGTTTTGAAGATTCTTCTTGTAAATAAAATATAACATTCTAGTTAGTAGATTAGACCTTAGTCAATTAAAAAATTGAAATATAATTCCTTTTATCTACTTGGTACAGGTTGGTCAAATGATGAACAATGCTCATTCTCCATAATTAATTATTTCTACTACTACCCATATGGACAAGAAAATCTCAAGTCGCCCTTGTTGGTTAAATGAAGAAAATATTGAGAATACTAAAAAAAAGACATTGATTTATTACTATTTATTCCAGATTATGAATAATTTCCCCTTTTAGTGTCTTTAATACTGCATCAAGAAAAGTAAAATTTGAGTTTTATTCCATCCTTTCAATTGGAAAACTTTATTGTCTAGTCTGTCTCTGTGTCTTGTCTTTCCCTCCTACCCCATCCCCATTCTCAAGGTAAATTAAAAGATAATTGTTCTTACACGCAACACCTTTATTTCATCTCTTATATCACTTGCTTATAAACTTTTTGCAAAGTTTCAAAATGTATGATTTTTCTATTCAAGGTTTAACTGGCCATGGCTTTCATTTCTGTCATCATCAGGACATACATTTTTATTTTCATGATTTGAAGTCAGTCCTCAAGGAGGACTATACCTTTGGAAGGGTGAATTTGTCAGTTGATTTCCCAGCAAACTGATGGATTTCCCCATTTTGTCTTTTTACTTTTCATTGCTCAGCTTTTTGTTTAAAGTTCCTGCCTTATTGGCAATTAAAGGCATGATAGAAAAGACTCACTTTTAACAGCATTAAAAATATATGTTACTGAATAAAAAAGCAGAAGACCAAGATTTTGTGTTCTTTTTTCTGTCAACAAATGACATATTTGATGGGAGAGATATTTATGGTTTCATTTTACTATTATTCTGCTTTATAATAATTTTAGTATTATTCTGAATTTGTATCAATATAATATTATTTTAAGTGTAAGTCCAGTTACTCAACATAATACTCTGCTGTGAATATAATTAAGACAATAACACATTCTTGCTACATTTATACACATACAAGTTGAGATTTAATATTTATAAGATTTTGTTGTTCTTAAAATACATTTTAATCTAAACAATGTTCACTTTATTAGTTCAAATAACATATATGCCATATTGACTACATTTGTGAACTCTTGATGTGCTGGAATATTACAAGTTGACTCTCCTTTTTGTAAAGGATATGTTTATAGTTTTATACTATTTTTCAACAAATTATTTAATGAGTTCCTACTATGTTCAGTTAAACAAACAAGATTCATGTTCACATGTAACTTTCATTAGTAAAGAGTGATAAATAATAAAGTTAAGAATCAAAATGTGTAGTATATTGCTAATTATTATAAGAATGATATGGCATACAACTAAGCATGAAAGAAAACATTGATTAAAACCATAACAATTAAAATAAATTTGCATATGACAAAGCATGAAGTGCATCTGTGTGTGTGTGTGTGTGTGTGTGTGTGTGTGTGTGTGTGTGTGTGTGTGTGTTAGAGTTGGGGATAAAGATTGTTGAAGTAAAGTAGGTAAGAAGCAACCATCACTTATTGAGCTCCAGAGTTAGTACTTGAGAGATTTCCAAGCAAATAAATCAGCCCGTTTGGAAAAAAATCACTTTTTAGAGAAAATGAATGATATTGATTCTCTGAAACAAAAAAAATACTGTATTGGACTGTAGTATGTATAAGTACAGAATAAAATTATATTGAATATAATTTCAAACTCTGTAAAATATCTTTGTTAGTCATGTAATAGTTGTCTAAATGTGTCACTGTTGCATCGTTTTCATAATTTTCATGACTTTACTTATCACATGTCAATAAACTCCTGGGATTTTTTTTCCAATTTTCCTCTTTTAAAATATTGTCTTGCTATAGTACCTTGTTGACTGTGACCTTATCAACTCCATTGTCACAAATAAAGAAGATCTGATTTAATCTCCAAGTGAATTGCAGGTTAATTCTTTTCTAGGTCTCCTAAAAATATAAAATCATTTATTTCTAGTTTTCCAAAGTGAATAGTGAAAGTATTTCCAGTGCTTTGAAACTTTTATTGAGATTTTCCTTAAAAAAAATCTTTTAGAATATTTTACACCTCATAGAATTCAGAATAAATTTAGGTAAATTCATAATAATTGTTTAAAAATAGTTGTTTGAAGACCTTTAAAGGTACTCAAACTAAAACAATGAAGGAATGTTACATTACAGTTTTTAAAATTCACTGTTGTGAATTCAACTTGGGAATATTAATTCAAGAGCAATATACAGGCTCTAATATGTTGGTCATTTAAGCTGTAGGCAAAATATAAAGTCGGTGACATTTATTCTCCTTTTGCTATTCTGCTTCTCCATGAGCAATTTTCCCCCGTTAAAACTTACTAAATTTGTTCTATATCACTTAAGTCTGCAAGACAACAACTTATACATGCATCTCTGATGATATATTAATGAAATAAGGCTAGAGATCGACTTGCCAGGCTACATTTCTTTATTTAAAAAAAACACATTTTCCTTATTATGAAAGTGACACTTGTTCATTATAAAATATTTAGCAAGAGAAGAAAAACTATAAAAACATAAATGATTTATAATTCAACCAGCTATGATAACCTCAGTTGGAGTTACCATTGAATAATATTTATATGCCAATATAGGAACATTTTATTCAGAACATCTACATAGCACTGTATACACTCCTAATAATGTTATCTGTATAGCATGTTTCCATTTAATATTATCCAATAATATAATTGTTAGTGCTTGCTTAACATAAATTATATAGTTCTTAAAAATTTTATATAATTAGCAATATTCGATTGTTTCATTCTAATGTACCTATAAAGTAATTCATATAACTAATAACATTGATGTAGTTCTAATTATTTCTCTTCATATGCTCATGGACATGTGCATTTTATATTGACTGTATATAGTGATTTCATCCAAGAAATAGACTTGCAAAACTGAATAATGTTTTTTTATTTTTGATATAAAATTTTACAGTGTGTTCAAATACATATGTTTGAGAATGCACCATTAAAATCACTAAATAATAAAAAACTTCAATCTTCCAATCTAGAAAAAAAAACATTTATTTGTTTTTCTAAGATTACAATCAAACATTTTTATTTCTTGATTTTTATTGTGTGTGTGTGTGTGTATGTGTGTGCTGATGTGTGTACTGCTATGCAACTAGTTTGCCAATATTTCAGTTTGGTGTCTATTATTTATTGATCTTAAAGAGTATTTTATTTCATCTATTAAGATCATGCATATTTCAAATTTGTTACCAATTCAATATGTCTCAATTTTATATATGTATCAAGTGTAGCATAATTGCTTTTGAAAAATATGTATTAAAAGTCATGAGTATGACTACAAAACAATCAGATAGTACCAGAGGAAAAACAAAAAAATCTGTTACAATCTCTTACTTAATGCTATGTTTATAGCTATAAACAAATCTAAGATGCCTATATCTATCATCTTTCTACATTTCATCTTTCAGTTATCTAAGATATCTATCTTGGAAAGTGATGATTGGAAGACATAATGAACTAAAGCCATATAAGTTGGAAGACGAAAAGCTCATAAGTGGTCATGACAATAATAATTATTCACAATACCTTCCCAGAATGTTTATAAAAATATTGAATTATTTAAAATCAACATATATTTGGATATAGGTTATTAATCACTTTCATCATTTGTTTTAATGACATAATTTTCAGTTATTAAGGAAATGAATTCATATGGTATACTCACTACTCCTTTACCATAACTGGAATAATTGTACAAAAAATTAAAGAAAATTATTTTCTTTTATTTCATTTCTGAAAAAAATTGAATAAAATCCTTACCAAAGAAAACATAGATTTGAAAATACAGCTTCTAAAGTTTTTAATGTTAATTACTACTGTACATTGGATTTTTAAAGTCAGTTAGTAACTCCACTTTTTTAAATTTTAGTGTTCAGACTTGTCTAATAATAGCAATGTTGATAATAATAATAACAAAGAAATCTATTTTGAATTTGTCTAGCCCTCTGGCTGATTAAAACACTTGAGTCACTTACTAATTAGAGATGGACTTGATTGGACATACATTCCTTCATAGATATTCTTATAGTTTTTCTATATACTCAGTATATTATTTATTCATTCAACAAATATTTAATGGATATTTTTAAATATCCGTATTTAGTGCAATTCTGGAAACAGTGAAGAACAAGAATGACATCTGGTACTAATGGAATGTTTGGGTAAAAACTGATAGTAATTAGATAATCATGTCAACTAATTTATAGTTAAAAACCTTATTTGCCATTTTTTTTTCCAGCTAGATAACTGCTCTGAAGAAAGGAAACAGGATCAATGTGAGCACACAACAAAGCAGCATCGTCTAGACTGTGGAGTAGCTTTATGTGAGACCTAGGTGATGCTGAACTCTCAATACTAAGCCCTTTCTATGCGAGTATTGTTATATTTATCCTTGTATCTACAATAACATGTACATTAACTAGCACATAGAAGGTAATGAAACCATTTAATCAAGTGACTTTCTGTAACAAAATTTTAAATTACCGAATGTAGTCAGCACTATAAGAAGAATAGCTATTATTAAAATTAATTAATAGGCTAAAATAAGCCATCAAGATGTTGCAGTAAGAAACATGCAAACCTATAGAGAATTTTCATAGAAGTTTGCTTGAGCCAAAATGACCACATATGCCAGGGAGCGAGATCTCAATTGCTCCAGAGTAATGATTTTGCAGTTTCTTCTATGCATTTGAAATTAAGGAGGGAAAGAAAAGAAAATTACATGAAGATGGGAAAAAGGAAGGCAGGGATTCAATTACAGAGTAGTTGAGATTTTGTGCTCTCTTGAAAGTGGTCATGCTTTAGAAGGAGGGGTCTGAAAGGATGGTCACGTATAAGAAGGAGAGTCTGAAAGGAGGCACTTTGAAGATGTGTTAACCTAGATGCATAGAAACAATGGATGGGTTAGCTTAAGGCAAATAGAATCCTTTCACTACAGAAGTTACGTGCCTGGGTGTGACTACCCACCATGACCCACCCAGTTATGAATTTATGATCAGATCACTCTATGAGGTTACTTTCCATAGAACACCTTCTTTCATCCGCAGAGATAATATTTAGTTCATTGTTGGTAAAACATTTTCTATATTATGAAAAGATTATTTTAAAATGAGATAACCTATTGTATTTCTAAAATGTCGAGAAAATATTTTTTCTCACACCTAAATCTGTAAAAGCATTAAATATATTATTTATGAAGCATGACCAGAAAAAAATCTTATTTACCAACTGTTTTTTGCCTAATCTTAGGAAGCAAAATTCACTGTACTCACCAGAAAACCAATTTCCACATATAAAGATTCATTAGATATGGTTTTTCCTCTGCACTAATCATATATTATCAGTTCTTATAAATGATTATGGGATAGATTAATGACTATCACCCCACTTTAATTCAGCATATAATTTTTAGGTCAACCTACTCCATTCTGTAAAGATAGACAAAATACACCATAGCCAGAGAAAGACAACTGATTATGTTCTTGTGGATTGACTTCTTTTATTTTATTTTGAATAGATAAGAGATAGGAACTGTTAGGTTCACGGAAGAAGGAACGCACAAGGCCCAAGGAGTTAAGCAAGGTTTATTGTAGCAGAATGACAGCCGGTCTGAGCCGAAGGTCAGCCCCAAAGGAGAGGGGACTGAAACTTATATGGGGCTTGAGGCAGGCTTTTTCGGTGGGAATATTTCAGGCAGGTAAATTGGCAGAGAAGGGAGGAAAATCCAGTGAAATGGAAGGTGAGCATTTAGTGTTGTCAACCCCAGATGCAAGGTCCAGTTCCCACACAAAAGGTAAAGGAGGAGTCTAGTTCCCTCACTACTAGGGTAAGGGATAGGGCCCTCCTGGACTGAATATTTCAGCCTTTTTTGTAGAATAGGGATGGCGATTCGGTATTCTGTAGCTACTTCCTGCTGAATAGGGGTGGTGGGATCTGTTGGAAATGTGTTCGGTAGTGGATAGCCTACTGGAGAGTGGTGTTGTTGACTGGTAGGTTCTGCCGGCCGGAAGGCTTGATAGTATGACACGGATAGAATGCTGTAGACTGGTTGATAAAAGTGCGAAAATGGTCCTGGAGGAGGGAAGAAATATGGCACAGTATGCAAGGCCCAAAGGCCAAAAAAAAAAAAGGAAGGTTAGAAGCCCTATGAAGGGTAAGAGCCAGATAACCCAGTTGGTTTTTAGCAATGTGTCCCAAGAATTTGGCGCTGTCTTATCTTACTGGCTTTGCCCTTTAGCTTTTTAGCTGCATCTCTTACTAGTCCTGATTGGTTAACATAGAAACAACATTCTTCTTTTAAAAAGAGGCAGAGATCCCTTTTTTCAGCTGTCAATAAATATAGCCCTTGTCTGTTTTGTAAACTGGCTGCTAGGGAGTCAGTCTGATCTTGTAATTGAACTATACTTTTTGTAATTTCATCTAGGTTTTCTTGGAGATCATTGGATAATGCTTTGAAATAGAATGGAGGGTGGCAAGTCCCCCATGCCTGAGTCTAGTCTGATAGTAATCCCCAGTGTAACTAACAGTGGGATGAACTGAATAGCCCTTTTATGTTTTATATAGTGTGTAATGGGAATTGGTAAGGACTGGGATAGGGCTCTCCTGGACTTAACAGAAACTGAATATTATAGATTAGATAACTAGAAGGTTACTGTGATGTCCTACTTCCTTCACATTATTTTGCTATTATCATCACTCATTTAGGAAAATATAGCCACAGTAGAAGAAGTAAGGAATCATTTTGCTTTAATGGAAAGGACACTTCCTTTGGGGAAAGAAGTTGAGAGGAGTGGGAGGGAGTGAGAGGGATCTAGGAGAAGAAGGATTTCTTTTATGCTGTTAGATTAATGAATATCACACTTAGTCTCAGGACTGAAATCAAAAGCTAAGGGACTAAAAGTGGGAGTAATTGGTTCAAATATTAATGAACCTAGGTGATTGTCAGGCATATTCAGGGGTGTATTTTGTGGTGTTACTTATTGACATTTTGCATCATTTAAAAATCTGTTGTTGAAAGATGTACTATTTATATACCTTTAAGATGTTTATAATTGTTCAATATCTCATCAATATCTCTAATAGCCATAGGAGTGTATTTTCTTATAAGATATATTTTAATAATATTCACAGTTTAATTTCCATGGCTTCCTGCTTCAGAAACTATTAATAGAGTGTTAATCTATATTACATATTGTATTCAGTCAAGTCACTAAGGCATTTTTAAAATTTAATTGAAAAGGAAACATTTGAAGAGAACAAAAAGCAGTAATAAATTGAAGCAAAGCAATGGTTCAATTTTATACTTGTTTTTCAGCCAGTGTTGATAATGGTGACAATTGATTTAGTCACTTTCTTTGGTTTGAGAACTCTTAGTGATAAAAATATTAGTGGTACTTATCAAAAAATTCCAAACTTCAATTGCTATTTATATGTTTCAAGCAATGCCCTTTGCATTACTGATTTTCTTCTGAGACAGATCTGAAACAAAGGGGAGTTCACCTTGTATCAGCCCTTTCAGTAGCCCCCAAAACGTCAAAGAACACAGACACAATTCTTTGTGAATATAGATTGGTCTGATCTCTTCAGAACCAGGAAGAAGCTTTCCCATTGAGAATATGGGCTGCTGTCTTAGACATGGACATTGTGCCAAGGAGAAGGGTGCGTATGGACATGAAAGAAAGTCATGATTATTTTTACCATTTTTTTAACCTGAAGACTTTTAATGAAACATTTTGACCATTATGGTCATAGGGGAAAGAGTAATTTCAATTTATATACATAATTTTATTGCAAAGAAATATGATGGAGGTAATTAATATGAGACTGAAAGCGCAAAATATATCATGTTAACACACAACCTGTAAGGAAAGTGAAAAGGAAATAAGAATTCAAGGAGCAAAAGAAAATTTTAAAGACCTGGTCACATCTTTTCAAATGAATGATGGTGACAAATCAACATATTATTTATATTATTTGATACATTTAAAACAATGATCTAACTATTTTAACTTTCAGACTTGGGTAGAATCAATGGGCCTTTTCAGTTTACGTGTAAACAGTAGGTTATTTGAGGTGAAGAAACATACATGGAAATGGGAATATGTATACCTGTGAGTTTTCTCCTTTTGATGAGGTCTTTTCTTTCAGTAAAGGTTGAAAGTATACTTTCTTACCCCTACAGTATTTGATACTATCGCATGGAGATAATCTTGCTGAAGTGATTCTACTCTACATGGTTTTCTTGTATCCAAAACAAACACATGTTTCTGGTTATTTGTACTTTTTCAAATAAGATTGGTAGACTCTCAGAGGTGAACTATATTTATATATAGTTATAGTTAGAAGGTTCTGCAAGTGTTTTCTAATAGAACATTGTATATACCTTATTCGGTTTTTGTTTTTTAAACCAAAAGTTTGGGAAGAATAAATCAATGGAATGTTTAAAAAACACTTTAGTTTGATTTTTCTAGTAAGGAAAAAATATTAGACTTGTATTAGCACACTGATCATGTTTTTAAATATATAAGATTGGGGATTGAATATCATTTTAATAGAACTATAATTTCTCTTTAAGAGAAATTTCTCCTTTTATATAGTTCATATTGTTTTTTTTTAAGCCAACTATAAAAACGACTAATAAAGTATGATATAATTTGTCTTCTCACTGGAATATGTTGATTTTCCATATTTCCCATCAATCTGTCCTATTAAAAAAAAGGTATAATACTTGCTTTTATTTTACTGCAAAGCTGGATACTCAGTAGGAAATCTACTGAACCAAGTTCCTCTAGGAAGTCCACAGGGGAGTTGACCACACAATGTCCCTTCCCCTAACAGTCTTATTTCTATGAAAAAGCCCACTTCCAAAGTACTCTTTTGAATCAGGGGTTGGAGCCCTCTTCCCCTCCCCAAACTGAAACAAATCAATCAAATTCTCTCCCAAAATCTGGGAGTCAAGTTGTGAGACCAGAGTCTGATCTCTGATTGAGCCTATTGCTTGTTACCTTGATGCTAGGGATACAACATGCCTTTGAGAAAGAAATTGATTTATTCCTAACATTACTGGGACCAGGAGCAAGTCTACCTTTGTTGTTTATTTTTCTTGGTCAAGCACATGCTGGATGTCTGTAAAGCTTTGACTATTTTCTTGAGTTATTACAAAGTGATTCTGGCAGATTTTGCTCAATTTTTAGGTGGTTCTACAGAAGGTCATGACTTTGGAGCTATCTACTCTGCCGCTGATGTTATATTATCTACTTTTGTACTTACTATAAAAGTACATTATTAGTTGCCTATACATTGAGAATTGAAATATTTTCCTGTCTAACTGATCCTTTTATTGTTTTAGAATATATGTCCTCATCTCCAGTAGGACTTTATAACTTAAAGTCTAAGTGGTCTATGTTATATACACCAGATTTTCCTTAGGTGCCTGTTTTCATAGTATAGCTTTTCCCATTCTTTTACTCTCAAACTGTCTATGTCCTCATAATATGTGTCCCTTGTAGGCATCATATTACTTGTAGTGTATCTTATTCAGTCTTAAAAAATTTTGCATTGAAGAGACATTACAGGAGAACTGTATACATTATATCATTAGAGAGAAAACGTGTTTATTTGCTTTTCTAAGATTAAAATCAAACATTTTTATTTCTTGAATTTATTGTGTGTCTTTTCACACTGATTTGTATGTTCAATGACATTTCAATAAAAACCTGAGATGGGAAGAGAAAGGGAATTAACAGACTGATTTTTTAAATGTAGCATTTTTCTGTGGTTCTTGGAAACTTTGCTATACAGATGGCTAAGGTTGATTTCTGTCTCTTTGTGTTTATGCTGCTTGGAGTTCATAGAACTTGCTGCATCTCTGGTTCTATGTCCTTCGTCATTTTTAGAAAACTTGGCCAATATAATTTTGAGTTATTTACTGTCACATTTACCCTTTCCTCAGCTTCCAGTTCTCCTATAAAGCATACGTTGTTAGGCCGTTTCACTGGTTCCCACATATCTGTTAGAGTATTATCTATATGCTATCATTTTTATCCACCGTGATTCAAACAGATATTTTCTATTGACTTGTTATTGAGCTCATGTATTTTTTCTTCTGTTGACTTACTGTTGAAACTCATACTTAACTTCAGTAATGATATTTTTTATTTTTAGTATTTCCATTTTGTTTCATTTTCCATTTAATTTTCAATCTTTCTACCTGAAAATTTTGTACTCCATTTTCTCTCCTTTCTTAGAATATGAATTATCCTGATTTTTCTGCTTTTTTTTTTTTTTTTTTTAGTTCTTGTTGCCCTAGAGATCACAATATACATTTACGACAAATTCAAATTGACTTTCAGGTAATACTCTACCACTCCGCAATTAGTAAAGTACTGTATAATAGCAAATTATTCCCATTCTTTCCCTACATCCTTTGTATCATTGCTGTCATTATTTTCATTTATTCATAAACTGTAAAGCTATAATCATCGATATATATTATCATGATTATTATTTTGAACAAACTTATTGGTTAGACAATTAAGAAAAATGAAAGCTTTTATTTTACTTTTACTTATAACTTTTCTTATGCTCTTCCTTTCTTTGTGTAAGTCCTCACATAAATCTCTCTCCCTCATTCTATGTCTTAGCAATGATTCTATAGATAAATGTCCATAAGTCCATAAGTTAAAAGCTGAAATATTTGACTCCACTGTATATATGCACTATTTTTATTAGTTAAATTTTCCAAATACTAGGAACTGTTTCACTTCTCCTACCATTAAGTTACGTATAAAGGAGTGAACAAATGCATTAATTCTTTAATGCATTTGTTTTTTAGTACAGAATATGCCCATTGTGTCAGGAAAGGCTTAGGCCAGGTTCTGGTCGGTTTACTTTCTGTGTCTGTGACACTGATAAGATGAATTTAATTTTTTTTACTTTGTGGTTAATTTCAAATAGAGTCTTTGCCACTTACTAATAATTTCTGTATCTTTATATAATTTTGATATTTCTTTAAGCTTTTTTTCTACTCTATAAAAACAGTGATATTATTACCCATCTCACTTGACCTTGTTAGTATGTAATTAGATTTGCCATATACTCTAGTTTGTATACTGCTTGAAAGTACTTAGTATGCTGTTTGGCAAATATTAAACATTCAGTAGCTAACATATTTATGAACAATGTTATAATTATATTCATTGATAATAGTAAACCACTTTTAGAATCATTACCTTACCTTAGAAAAAAATAAACATGGCATCTACATAGAGTTGGTTAGTCAATTTTACTAAAAACGAGGTCAAACACCAATTCTTAGATCTAAAATTATTGCTGGAATTACTGTGAAACAGTTCTTCATCTGAGAACATCAGGGATTTTAAGATCATAACTTGTGTTTTATGTCAGCTTGGGCTACCATAACTAAGTGTTGATGAATATGTAAATAATTATGTCATGTGCTTATTCTTTTCATTTTCTTTAATTTGTCATATAATGCCACATTGAATGAGCTATTTCTGTCTAATTGACAAATGTAACAATTTATTGGGCTAAGTGCTTAGAGAGTTGCAATGAGAGATTTTTAACTCCCGTATCAAGATCCTGTTGCTGCTGTAAGCTATTCACCTCTTTTCAATAGCAAGGTCACCCCAAGAACCACCTGTATTTTTAGATGTGCAAACTTCTTGGCAGTAAAGGGGCTTGGAATTCTCACAGCTGGTCAAGGGGGACAAAGTCTCTCAATATTCTGCATGTCACACACACATACACACATACGTACATTTTTTTCTAAATAGCTGACTTACATCTTCATATTAACTAGTCTTGTTACGTGTGCCTCAGAATACTTATGCCTTGGATGATTGGCATGAGATTCATGTCTGTGTTTAAGCCATTCTCAGCTAGAGCACATACAGGATATCATTTCAGCAATGTATCTGAACAAAGTTTATATAATGTTGTTGTCCTTCTATTGGCTTACAAGTTTTTATTTTTTTTTACTCATTTCATGTAAAAAAAAAATGTCATCTTTCGTTTATTTAACTCTCTGCCTTACAAGTTTTTTTTTAACAAATAATATATGTATAATCTGTCTGCAAAATCCATGTTCTCTCTTGCCAAATTATTATGCTTTCATCTATTATTTATGTTACAAATTTTTCCCATATGTGATTTCTATTTTTATTTTTGACCATGCTTTTAAAAATTACTAGCATGATTTATCAAAAATGAGCAGTTAGTAAATGCACTAAACTAGATAGCCTAGAGATCAAAGAAGTATGATTTTCAGCCTGTACTTTCCTCATAATTTTACATATGAAGGAACTAGTCATCTTTGTTTTTGGGCTTCATCAACTGTCTGACTTATAATACAAGCATCAATGGGCACAAAGTTAAATAACAGTTTCAGCCTCACCAGCTTATGAAGACGGGGATACATTTTGCTGGCTGTAGACCTCATATTTGGTGAGTCAAGTTTAAGCCATACCAATAATCTTTAGCCTTTGGTTTCCACTGTCCTCTCTGTTTATCCCTTTTGTTACATTGATTTAGGTTGTCACCTTACATTTCTGCCTTGTTTCCCTGTTCCTTAACATGCTAATTTCTCTCTAAAACTGTAACTTTCTCATGAACTTCAGCACTAGTGGGAAGAAAAGTAAAATCTCTCTTCCTCCATGGCACAGAGCAGTTTAAGATTCTCTTGACCCTTGAGAGCCTCCCCTAAATTGTGGGGAAGAGTAAGTTTGTGCTGCAAGCTCAGGATGTGACAGAGGAGGACAGTGGAAATAAGGGCTGTAAGCTAGGAAATATGTCTAGAAATGTAATATCTGGGAACTGATTCAGACTAGCTGACACAAAGAGAGAAGTTGGGGACACCCAAGACAGTAATAGACAAAGGTCTCACTGGCGGCATGCTGATTAAGTCCCAGGTTCCCAGTGTTTTTCACATATGAACTTTTTCACTCCTCATGATTACAATAGGTACCATTGTTCTGCCCATGTTATAGTTGAGTAAACCAAGTCACAGAGAAGATATATAACTTGTTTAAGGTTATGCAGCTAACAGGTGGTCAATGCAGTGTCTGAACCCTGACAGTTGCCTGCCCCACAACACATACTGTTAATCAGTTTTACTATGTTATTATCTCGGGAAGAGTGGCAAAAATTAGATGTGCTAACAAAAGGAGATAGGAAGGCAATACCTGTATGTGTTGCAGAAGGGACCAGACTGAAAAATTATTTTAGATAGTAACTGTCATGGTTAAGGCATATAAGGCTGCATCATAAACCTATGAATAAGGAGAGAGGCAAAACGACTTATCCAAAACTGGGCATTTTTGAGAATAAAAAAGGGACTATTAATAATTACGCTAAAATTCCAGGCTTAATTCAACCATCTCAAGTAATCTGGACATATGACACTCCACATGTAAATGTATAAAGACTTCTCCAGTATCTTAGGTGCTAAAAACAGGACCCGATTTCTGTGCTGATCTAGCCAGTGGGAGTGAGCCAGGAAATAACTGTTTTGTACCAATTTTGTAAATATTTGTGCTGTAGGTGGGTACCTACTACGTTTATTATAGGTTTTCAGACAATATTACAATTTCCAGAATATCCTTTACAGACTTTCATTTTAATGCTGCTCTAGTGATTTATATTTTAAGATATGACGAGAAATAACCATATGAAATCTCTTACTGCATCTGTTTAAAGATGGGTTTGTGACAAGTGTATATTGTACCACCCAGTATCCTCTTTAAAAATGTCATATGTGAAATATTTCATTTAGAAAACAATATTAAAAAATTATTTTCTCTAAAAAATATATAGGTTTACTTTTCTCTGATTATGAATATTATTTAACTCTCTGTTTCAATTTGACCTGTAAAATATGCTGGCTCTTCTAATCTTCATTGGTGCATTCATTCTCATGCCCTTGGTCTTCAGTTTCTCTGTATATTTTTATTTCTTATCTGGATTTTCTACTTCAATTTTATATTTAAAAAAAATTGTAAGTTCTTTTCTCCCACAGCTTTCGTGACACAAGATTAAGTAAAGCATCATAGGCCCCATTAAGTTGTAGAAAACCAGTAGAATCTGATTATATCTTTCATAATCATCATCCTGTGGATAACTGTTAATAATGTTCTTATTTTAAAAAAAAATATTTTCAGGAAGTATCTAAAATAATGCCAACTGGTTGCATCATCAGTGTTTCTATATAGCTAATTATATGTATGCTCAGTCCTCTAAATCAAAATCAGCCTCATTCAGAAATACTTCGATTCTTGCCACTAGCTCCCCTAAGTGGGGAAGGCCAGTATAACACTGATCAGAAAATCAGATGTCAAATTGTCCATAGCACAAAAGCCAGCAAGGGTCATACCTACCCAATAGATATTTTTTTATACCTCTCTAGATGTTATTTAGATGAAAACATGCTGGACACAGGAGAGAATAAGTATTGATGTACTTAATGTAAAAATTAATAATTTGTATCAGAAAAGGAATTTTTTGAGGGTTAAAATTTGAAAGAGCGTAGAGACCTGTTCCAATTAAATGTGTTATATTTTAACTGAAGTGAACAAAGCGTTGTCAACTGCACCTGATTCCAGAACAACTACAATTCAAGAAAAGCTTGCTTCAGTGTGTCTCTCCCCAACATGCTGAATGACTTTCAGAGAAAGAAATTTAGTTGGTTGGTATCACTAACCTTTATACCATACTAAGATACGAATATAAAGAACATGAAAAGGAATAGAGGGCACTTCATTACTTTAAGGCACTTCTCAAAAAATGGATATTAAAAAAAAAAAAATAAAAGTCCTGGACTGATCTATCCTTAGATAAAGGAATAAAAACATAAAAAGGTAAGTATGAATCCCATAAATAATTTTGCAACCATTGGAAAAGAATAGTGTCCCCAAAGGTCCAGAAGAAAAGCACAATTCAAAAGTATTTTCTGTGGCAAACATAAGAATATTAGGATAGTAATGTTTTCTTTAAAGATTATGAGGATCAGGATAAATGGATGAACATAAAGGGAAGTAAAATGAGAAATGTGAGGTCCAAAAAGTGTAGATTTAAAATATAGATATAAAGAAGGTAGGTGGTACAGATTATTTAGAACAATTGAAAGAGT